>NC_135498.1:106940453-107047953 GCF_052857255.1 Amblyomma americanum
GCGTGCCAACTACTCCAGAGCATATAGATGGCGGAAGGCCCATCTTCAAACGATACTGTGCTTTCCCTGCGGAGGTTGTGGGGAGTGATGCCTTCCGATGGAGCCGTGATGAGAAGCTAGAAGCGAAGCAGAAAAAAAAAAGCGCAACCCGGGGCCGAGAATTGGGTGCTTTAGTGGACTTGTGTGCGCATGCTTTCTAACTATCCTTCCTCCTCGATCGCTGTTCACCGCAGCGCCATCCTCTTTGTATGATGTCTCCATTCCGCTATCCCCTAGATCGCCGTGGCATTCTGCAGGTTATCTTTTCTTTCTTACTGGTGCCCTATAGTGAGCCCTGAGGGTGTGTGTGTGTGTCCACGTCATTTCGTCTCTCCTTGTGTAATCGGTAATCTTTTTCCGTTTCCCCCTAACGACTCCGACCGTGATGGCTAGCTATAGCTCGTGGCATCTTCGTTCAGTTTTGATACTGGGTCCGTGGCCGCGAACCGGCGCTCTACGCCCCGTGCCGCGCGGAGCAGTGCGCGCTGACGCGATCCCGATCAGTTTCCGCCCCATCTAGCTTCGAGAAAATCTCGTCCATCATCGTGGAGACTTTCTCCAGCGCACTGCTGTACTACATCTCGTGTTTTGTTTTTTCCTAAACATTTTACCTTTTTTCTAGTTGCCTGCCTCCTCTCACCCATAGTTTGCTTTATCTAATGTTTTCGGTTGGTATCTTGCGCATTGCTTAGTGGGAAGTATGGGCAAGGCGAGATAAACTTCCGCTATCGGTGCTGCTGGCTCCAGAATTGTGGGCTTGGACCTGGACGACCTATCCGCAACTTGGCATTCTACACTGATTGCTTTCGTTTCACATACTCTTATCTCTGTCTCCGTAACCATAATGGCTCCCTGCACCTTGCGAGATAGCATGAACGTGCGCTGGGCAGGTCCCGTACACACTAGAGCCTATAGGCCACGGCGTGTATGATTTTGTCCAGACCAGCTTAGAATGAAACCTGGTATACTGTGGTGAGGCTCCCTCGTACGAACGGAAGGCAGATTTCTGGCGTTTTGTCATTTGTCGGAATAAAGAAAAAAGTGGATGGGTTGGGGAGCGGATCATATGGGACGAAAAAGAAAACACTTAGTAAAATTAAAAAGAAATTGCTGCACTGCTTGTTAAAAAAGTAGGGTGGCATCTTCTTAGGTTGACCCTGGCAAAATCAGCAAGGGAACATGTTGGTTCCCCCGATATGTACCTGCCGAATCAATATTCTGGTTTGGGATGGGTGGGTCTGCACCTTTGAAAGAAAGAAGAAAAAAAGTCTGCAGCGCTCGTCTTGTCGCCTGGCCTTTCGTTATTCCTGCCGTTTAATTGGCTCTTTCTTTCGACCTCCGTCTGCCACTGGCGCCCGACGCTGAGGCACATGAAGCGGTTTTCTTTTTTCCTTGAAGACTTTCTTGGGCCATATTGTGGGCCCCGTTCATCGTCCCGGAAATACACACTTTGCCCGAAGTGTGTGCTGAAAAAAAAAAAAACAGCAAGCACCTCAAGCTCAAACTACGAGACGAGCCAACAGCGTTGATGTCTTCTTTCTTTCGTACTCTTTGTGGTCTTGTCGTAGAATAAACGTAAACCAACCAGCAAAACTTTCCGCCCTGTTTATTTGACGAGCGCTAGGCGGTTCAGACCCCGAGAAAAATAAAAAGAAAACTAATGGAGAGCAGAGGGAGGGGGTTCTCAAGACTTTTCGACCTGCTTTTGTGCAAAGGAATGAGAGTTGCGCCTAGGCGCTCTGGCGGCCTGCCAGCGTTTTCTTGCCCGAATTTTGACGGGGGGTGGGGATTGGAGGCGGAGTGGATTCCCCGACGCGTGCAAAATATACACAAGAGCAGGCGCCGCCTTCGAGCGTTCATATATGCATTAAGTGTTCCCGCGTACCGCGCCCATTGACGATCGTTAGTCTGCTAACGACGGATGGCTAGCGGGATTTTCAAAGGCTTCCGCGCCCTTCTCGAACGTGCTGTGCGATCCGTCTTGAAGTTAGAGCAGCGTAATTTTCCCTTCAGTTTGTCGTTTTTCCGTGTGGAGGCGATTTTTGAACCGCTTATGAAAAGCGTTGTGTAGGCGGTTTATTTTATCGATGGTGTATACGTTTAAAGTGACGCTGAGGATGCTGCTTCATATCATCCGACTTTGGTTCCTCGGGTGATCTCTGCCCTCTGAACTAGACTCCAGAAAGTCGGTGGGAACATTTTTCTCGACTCAGAGGCAGTTAAAAAAACATATTAACGTTGATGATGTTATTTGTCTTTCTTGTAGGGTTCGCACATCACTTGGGCAGGGTTTGATGCCGCCTATACGTTGCGAAGGGTTCGCCCGACTCTTCCGCCCAAACTGTAGCTAGAAAACTGTACGTGCTATGAAGTTCTATGATAGGATAGTTCTAGTATAGGATAGGCAGACGGTTTATATACTGCATTTTGTTTACAATTTTTTTTTAGTTCAAGCATATATTTGCAAGTTAATAATAGTAATAATAATAATTGGTTTTTGGGGAAAAGAAATGGCGCAGTATCTGTCTCATATATCGTTGGACACCTGAACCGCGCCGTAAGGGAAGGGACACGGGAGGGAGTGAAAGAAGGGAAGAGGGAGGTGCCGTGGTGGAGGGCTCCGGAATAATTTCGACCACCTGGGGATCTTTAACATGCACTGACATCGCACAGCACACGGGCGCCTTAGCGTTTTTCCTCCATAAAGACGCAGCCGCCGCGGTCGGGTTCGAACCCGGGAACTCCGGATCAGTAGTCGAGCGCCCTAACCACTGAGCCACCGCGGCGGGTATATATTTGCAAGTTCTGTTAAGGTTTTATCAAACGTTGATTTCGCTAATAAATTTTCCTCACCAGACGTGAAACACTTTAACCAAACATATGACATTAAAACGTGTGTTTAGTTGGCTTCATTTTGTTGTATAGAATTTCAAGCCTCGCAGTTCGTGGACCAAAAAATAGAATAAACGAAACCCGTTCTTCGCCGCGATCATGCAGGAAGATCTTATAGTGGGCTGAAAAGTGACGTTTGATAGTAAGGCGTGTAATCGCAACGGCGAAGAGATGAAACCCGTGGCTTGCTTCGGTACTACCAAGTTTCGTAGTTGCCGCGTCTGTATTGTGACGTGGCTGTGCCGGCGTTCCGCGGGCTGGCGCGTCTGTTAGGCGTCGCGCACCGTCACTGACAGCGTTAGGCCTGAGGCTGAAAGTACAAAGAATGTATCCGTGGGCGTCTCAACTCGCACGAGCACGCATTTTACCAGGTCCCTGCTACGTCTAGCACCGTACAGATATCGCGAGCGGAAATTCTCCAGAAATACGAGAAAATTTTGCTACTCGAAGATTGGGGAACGGCTGTAGTCATTCAGCGGGCGGACAATGTGAAAACCCCTGTCCGTGTCTGTTACGATTTGGGATTGAACTTCTACTGGATGTAATGTTCGGGCTGTGAGTGTATTGACTTCTCTTTACTGGCTTGTCTGGGGTGAAATGCTTGGAAAAATGGCTCTTTGACCGCGCCTTTGAGAAGTCGAAAATACCTTGTGCCATGTCGCTCTTTGGCCTTAGATGCCCTTGCGCTATAAAAATCTATAATCATCTTTACTGGCGTGTGCGCATCATCGGGACGTGTTAGAAGTCATTGGCGCTGGAGCTATCTGCCGGCGACGTCCTTCTCATTGCGTTTACGGCTGTGCGATGTAACCCGCAGGGTTGTAACGGAGGCCATTTCCAAAACTATGTCGAGGTCGACCTCTCCACCCTTTCTCTCATTGGTTTATTTCTCTCTCCCTCTCTATGTCGCGGTTTTGCTGTACTTGACGTCTGACGTACCTCTAGCGGTCGAACCCATGACGTGCCGTGTTCAGCTAAAAAACGGCGCATGTTCATCGGGACGAAATTTTACCGCAATTTTTTCGACAGCTGGGGAAAAACAGATATTGCTACGGTGCCTGCTTACCAGTCAGCCGGTGTTCGTTCCAGCTCCATGTAATGTATCGTGCTTCCAGTGAAATTGCGCTGTCTCAACGCGCAGGAAATAAAAAAAAAATCCGAAACGTTTGTTCGTGCCTGTACATGACCATTGTTCCACTAACTTTTGCTCCTGGCTGTACATGCGTTTGTGCGTTCCTGTTTTACCCGTCATTCCCACTTCTCTTGGTGGCTGCACACTGGGCGTATGTCTCGCAAATGGCGCGTAGACGTAGCCCGAAGCAGCTGCCGCCGGCCCTCCGCCGTCCCGGAAGCATCAATCGTATACGGATATCCCAGCTGCCGGCGCGGGATCGGGTTCTTCGTTTACGGCGTGGCCCCTTCCTCCCTCGTCCTATTCTCCTTTCGCGCCCCGCGGGAGGCCGAGCTGTGCTGTTCTCTCCCTCTCTCTCTCTCCATCGTTCCCAGGGTGGGATGTAGAGGAGGCCGCAGCAGAAGCCGCTAAATGGGAGGGAGAAGAGCGACCCCGGAAGCGTATACTTCTCGGCTGTATGCCCTCTGGCTGCATTTATGGGGCCTCTGCTGCTCCCCTTCACTTCTGGCCTTGGCATCCCTGTCTCTCTCTTCCTCCGTTATCTCTCTTTAAGCGAGCTAGGTGCGAGCTCGGGCCAGTCGAAATTACGCACCTCGGTTTCTTCTCAACTTTGCTCCGCTTTGGCGGCCCGTCAGCGATGTACTATCGCCTCCTCTCCCCTTCTGTCTTACTATCTTGGTATGTGTCTGCCATCCTTTTGAGAACGAAATCGGGTTGTGTTTCAAGTGCTCAGTGGAGGCCGCGCTGCAAGCAGTGTCGGAGGGCATTGCTGGGCTGGTGGAGAGAGTATACGCATGCGCAGTCGGTCGGATTGAGCGGGTCTGTCCTTCCTTCCTTTTATCCTTCCCTTTCCTTCCCTTTTTTTGTGTTCTTGCAAAGCGTCGTTCTGGATGAATTCGCTGTGCTTCTTATCGCATGTGCTGCTGCCGCCCTCTGATTTCGCCGCAAAGGTATAAAGGCCGAAAATTAGCGCGGACGTTTGTAGAGTGGGGATAACGAAGTGCGCTGTGTGCCTGATAATTTCGCAGCAGAGCCGTCATGACGTAATCATCTTTCCCCGAGAAGTTTGGCAGCGGAAGTATATGACTTAAGAGGCACGGGAACGAGTAGGCACTGCTCAGGTAGGTGTTCTGGCTGTCCTCTGATGTACGGGCAGCTGTATATAGAGCCTCGACGGTGTCTCACTCACTGCCTCACACCACAGGCGTATACAAATTTGCGCGCACTGCCCTCCGCGATTCAATGGCGATAGCGTTTCGATTGCTGAGCCCGAGGTAGCGGGTTGGAATCCCTGCCGCGGGTGCCGCGTTTAAGAGGAGTCGAAGTTCAAAAAGTCTCCCGTGTGCTGTGCGGTGTCGGCGCACGTTAGAGAAGCCTCAGGTAGTCGAAACTAGCCCGGAGCACTGCACTACGGCGTCCCTGAAAAGCCAGCAGCGTTACTTTTGACGCGTAGGAACCCATTAGTCACATCGCACAAACTATATACGCATGCATGCCTCGCCGACTTCCGTGACGGCGCGCGCGCGACGGTTGAGAGCAAAAGCGTTCAAAACTCGGGCGCTCTTCGCCCCCAAGTTTGCAGGAGCGCTCTTTTATTTTCCTTCGCTGCCAGCTGCCGCCGGTTTCTTCGGGAGGCGCTGTGCTGCGCGCCGGTGTGAGATGGATCGTTCCGCCCGTCGAGCGTGCTTTTCTCTCCCCGCTGTTCCGTCATGCCACGCCTGTCACGGTGCGCAGCGTGGCGCGCGCTTCGCCGCGGTGCACGGGCGACGCGCTATACCGTTACTATGCGGCTGCGACGCGCGATGGAGGGAGGAGCGCCTTCACACTGGCGCGTCTGTGCTTAGCTTCGCTTTCGCGCCAATGCTCGCGACGGTGAACGGCTGCCGTTGCGCTCCGTGTGCCATGTCTGTCTGTCCGTTTTTGAACTGCGCAGTTGGCCGGCTGCGAGGAGCGACTCCTCCTTCGGGTTTGAGCTGCGTTTGTCGAGAGCCGCGACAGTTCTGTCGCGTTATCAGTAAAGGAGTGAATGGCTTCATGACGCCCAGAAATAAAAGGTGACATCGTTGTCAGTGTGTACGCAAATGCCGTTTAGAGTGGGAGGGAAGTTCTGCTGCTTGTCGTGCGGGCTCGTGCTCGTGCAGACTTTGGCGCCCTTAGGCGCACTGCGGTGAGGAAGCGTAGGACGCTGGAGAGCGCTTGGCAGCCGGTGTCGTGTCGAAGCAGCCTGTGCCGAATTCCTAGAAGTCTCTTGCAGCTGCGGAGGGCGGCCAGTCTCCCCCTTCACATCGCGCGTTCGCCGCGCAATGGAGTGGAAGATGAGGGTATTTTTCCGTTGCATGTATTGCGAGCAGGAAGAGGAGATCAGCTGCCGGCTTTAGCGCAATGTCAGCAGTATAGCTTTGCTTTGCCTGTGCGAGGCTGGTGTGTCCGTTGTGGGTACGGCAGATCACATTCTAGTTGCGTTGTCACTTGAGTGTGCGCTAGTTGAGGCGGGTGACCGGACTTAGAGGAACGCAGCAGGCTGCGGACGGAACTGGCGTAAAAAAAGACTTTGTCCGGTCCATTCGTCACCCTCACCCAGTGCCATAGTTACGGTATCGACATCGAACCTCGCCATTCGTCCACTAGAGCGCGGCGTCTCCTAGAAACGCGAGCAGGAGACTAGCCACCACTCTATACTTGCTGTGTCTGCCCACTGCATTTAGTGGTACGGCTAAAAAGTGATTAAAAAAAGAATTGCGCTCTTGAGACAGTTTGTGCACTACAAGGAATAATGCGGCTAAAAATGCGGTACTCGCGATAAGCGGTATATAGCCTCGCTCACGTACGGTCTGGACCAGAACAATGCAGAGGACGCGTGGGCATTTTAAAGCCTGTTTCTCATGAAAGCGAAAACTCTTGCGATTCCTGCCGCCGCGGCGCAAAAAAACCTGTTTCGAGCTGTCGCGGCGGCTAGAGCGACGAGCAGTTCCAACAGGTTGGAAAATTTCTGACGCGATGCGCTGCTCAGTGGCTCGATTCGCTCAGTCGCTTGCATGTGAACCAGCCTCAAGTCTTCCCTCGCGTTGCGCAGGGGAAAGGGAAGGTTTTCCGTAAGCTGATGCTTAAGCGCAGAAACGGCTCTTACTTTAATTGTCGGACAGCGCTTAAATTTAACGCGAGAGCGTCATATGGCTCATCGGCGACGAAACCCGGCGTCGTTGACCGCAAGCGTGGTCACGAAAAATCCCAGGTGGCGTCACCGTGGTATCAGAGGAAAGTGAAATTCCTTCCGTAGGTGCGGGGAATTGAACGCAAGACTTTCGGACTGCGACGCGAGGACGCAACCAAAAAACCGCGTTGCTCCTTGGCGAACAAAGGTGAACCTAGTGTACGCTTTGCCTTACGGCTATATGCTAATGGGAAGATATAGGTGTCTGATTATAAAGGAAGAGGAAATCAAGAACAGAAGAAACAAATAAAAAGGAAATAACAATGCTTTCGCATTCAAAGCTCGTAAGTGGTCTTAAGTGCCCTCCGTAATTTTGTTTGTTGTCGGGAATTAGCGCATGAAAGGAGTTGGATCTCCGAAGTGCGCTCAGTTTCACTGTGATCCCGACTGTACGACATGCTGTATGCCTCGTTGATGCGCTGCTGGCCGTTGGGCTGCAACGCCCGTTACGACAGCATCGTCCCGTGTTAGAGCTGACTGCCCTCTCTCACTGGCGTCCCGTGCCATCTGCGCACTATAGAGTGTTTGGGGGGCGCAGAACGCCCTCCGGTATTTCCTCCGGTACACGGAGCTTTGGGGGAAAAAACAGAAAAAAATAACGAGTTTTCGCGCGTACGCTGTATGCGATGAAAACCGTCCGAAACGAAAGAGCCGCCACGAGAGGTTGCGCACATAACGTCGCCTCTGGCGAGAGGTAAAGGAAAAGAATCGGGCCGCTCTAGCACCTTCGCGTATTGATTCCAGTTCGCGCGGCTGTTACGGCACGGCGCAGCATACGCGATTCGATGGGGACGAATAAAAGTAAAAGTAACGCCCACTTTGCCGACCGTGCTCCTACTGAGTGCGGGCCTGCGTTTGTCTGCGGCGGCCGCTCACCCCGCCACGGTTTTATTTCTCGCGTTGGCCATTCTGTTAGCGGAGCAAATGCGATGGTAAAGAACGCCAGACGCAGGCTCTCATCTGTTGCTGGGCCGCCGGTCAGTGCCTTGTGTTCAGCACGCGTCAATTTGCTTCCGCTTTCTCGTCTCGGCTACAGAGAACGACCTCGCCTTTATCGACACTGTCGGAACCGGAAGTAATAATAGTAATACTGTATTGCGCCGGGCATAGGCAACTGTTGTTGAGCCTTCGGTGTTGCGTTTGGGTCCGTATATAGGCGCCTCCGGGTCGGCAGCGGTGAACGTTGCGAAGGCGCAGTTACGTTCTGCGAACGCAAGTTTCAAGGTGTGAGCAGTTTGAGTAGCGCCTTTAGGCGGAAATTGTAGAGAAATTGTGCGTGCGCTCGGGCGCGCGCTAAAAAAATTGAGCGCGTGCATTTTCATCGGGCCTGTTTGCGCGTCTTCCGTTGGCAAATCGCACCTAGAGCGGGGAAGACGAAAGCTTTGTGAAAGTTATAACGGTTTCCGCATGAGAAAATAAAAAGCTCTTTACAGGTGGCTGAACCGTTATGAGCTTAATTAGGCTAAGGTATAATACAGGACTGTTTGTGGGTACACTATGAGCCTATGACTACGGGGATAACCTAAGTTACCTATTCTTTTTCGGGTACATGGTGCACATATATTGTATTTTATGGATCGATACTGTTTATACCCTCTATTCCTGCTCTCACCAAGTGTTACGGTGGCAGCACAAGCGAACTCAATGCTCAGAAAAGAAGCAATTATGTGACACGTTTCTTTGGGCTGATTTAGGCGCTGCAGCGCGGCGAGATACTTTTTTATTTCCGCCTGTAGTGCGGCTTCACCGCGCAGCTCTCGTGCGCCGCAGGGTAGTGGATTTGGCGAGTGTGGTGTGGACGTCTCCGCTTTCTCATGAGCCGGAGGCCACGCGCATAGATAGCTATGGAAGCGTGTACTGCGTGCGTGGACAAAAGTCGCTACGACGCGTGAGTCTCAAACGAAGCCGATAGCTCTGTTAGCAGCCGGATCGGCACCACATTTGTGGATGTGAAAGTCAGAACTGGCATTTTTTGAACTCTGTGGTGAAATTATGCGATCGCTGACAAACACGGCGCCTACGATCCTAAATCGCTTTTCCGAGCGTCCTAGAGACTTTTGTCGCCGATAGCACACGACGATGAGTGAAGGCTTCGCACAACGTGGGACTTACGGAGGGAGGACGCCGTTTTCTCACAGGCTACGGTCGAACTGTACAATCTGCTGTTGTGTGCGCGAGAAACACGGAGCGCTTCCTGCGCACTCTGTAGGGGAGCAAGTGCTCCTTTCCACGAAGCCTTAGTACTGACCTTAAGTGACGTTCTCGTCCTCCTGTTAATAGCTGTCGCACACCGCGCTACCTTCAGCGTTTTTTTTTTTTTTTGAAGCGATGTTTATTGCTTCAGGGCATCAAAACTATGAAGCGAGAGATGAGTAAGATGCTCGTTTTTGTACCCTTTATAAGCTCTCGTGCTTTCCGCATTCTTGTTGGGCCGACTGTGCTTGTGTACAGCCTTCTTTGGACCCGGAAACAAGCGTAGGGTAAGAGAGCGCAGTGTTGCGAGAAGGGGGATGACAGGTTGAACTTCAGTATAAGATAGTGGAGGAAAGAAGCTCTTCCCTCATGCGAGCCGGATGTGCACATGAGTAGTCTGCCTGCCGACTTATTTCTTCCGTCTCGCTCTTTCTAAACGTTGCACGCGTATTTCTGTCTTATCCCCGGAGGGTTTTCGAATGCGCGTGTCGGAGCAGCGAACGGTAGCCCGAGGCCAACCACCTGTGGCTTTCGGCCGACGGCGTGCGCCTAATGGAAATTTCGCCTCTCGCGGCCGTCGGCAGTTCGCGTGCGCGGGAGCGATCAATGGTGCGAGGGCTCGCCGCTGCCTGCTAGCTCCGGGAGCTGCGCGTATTTTTAAACGAGCTCCCACCGCCTCGTTTGCTCATCCCGCACGTGCAGCGCTCACTTGGACCTCGTGCCGTGATCGGAGTGGGGTGGAAAGGTGGTGCAGAGAAGCCAGCGCTCTGCGCTTTATCTTCTCCCGCCTTCGCCGTCTTGAAGCTGCGCTTCTAAAATCGGTGCTTCCTCCCTCGTGTGGAGTGGAGGAGCAGTGGCCGCCTAGCGGTGGTTCCCTTCTGCGGAGTCCGCGGGTCATCGAGCTGAGGAAACTGGAGTCGGTTCGCACCTGCCTGGCTGCCTGCTGCGGTGGACAAAGTTTTGAACGAACCCCCCCCCCCCCCCCCCCCCCCCCCGTGAAAACGTGTTCGATGTGTTCCTGTTGCAAACAGCGCTCACTTGAAACCTGGGGCATGACTTCTGTGCTTAAAAAAGCTTGTGGAATTTATTCTCTAATAGCGCGCCCACTTCTACATTCGGAATCTTTTGTCTCTTGCTCGGAGCTTTGCTGTGTAAAAGATTCCACGAGGCTTGCGTGTAATATCTACGCTCGTCGGAGAGCATGGGTAGCACTGCGAATTTTGTAATCGGGAGCGCTGGCCAAGAACATTTAGTTCCACTATTCATCTTTAGGCAATTCATCCGTTCGATCTTTTTGATCAAGAATACGAGATACGGCAGAGTTCGGTGTCAAAGCTTGCGTAAAGGAGCTTTGTAGAGCCGTATTCTACGGAATGCCGGAGCTGCGATACGTATTGGAAAAGCAATTACGGAGGTCCCATTGTTCGTGAGGAATCCGCCGAAGTTTTCTTTGTTCAATAAAAAAAAAACACAGTGAGGGGCTCTAGGGATGAATGTTACCGGCAAGCACGTGCGCTCACCACTGTTCTACTGCACGACGCCTTGCCACGGCAACGCACCAAGGGAACGGGCTTCCCGAAATGGTGCGGTTCCCTGTTCCGAGGCAGCTCTCCCTCACACGAAACTGGGGATAGAAGGAGCAACGAGCACGCCGTCTAGGGAACAACGGCGGGAGCTTTGCTCCCTAGATGCGAGGGACGTCCGTTCCCCACATTCTGTATCGGGATCCGAGGGGGAAGCAGGAGGTGGGATTAGGGAATATTTCGGGAACGGCGTGTTCTCCACCCGTGCCGTGGGGTGGGTGGTCCGGGCCCGAAGGTCATTGTCCTCTCGCGCACGCTGGGCTTTGCGCGGTGGACGCGCCAGTGCGGCGATCGCTGCCGGAGGTTTAAAATTCGCGGCATGCCGCCTTGGTCCTGTGTTGCAGCATATATATATATATATATATATATATATATATATATATATATATATATATATATATATATATATATATACGCACGCCAACACACGTGGGTGTCGGAGGTGGCCACTTGTTCGCGTCCGCCGCGGCACTTCATAAAATAAAGTGCCTGGGATGTCTTATATGTCACTCCTACTTTCCTCTTCCGTGTCTTTTTCCTTCCCGCTCGAGAAGTATGCTGCGTTTCTATATTATATCTTACCCGCGGTATTTTCTTATGGCTTTTCTGTTTGTCTCGGTGGCAGCTTATTGGTATGCGGCGTCACGCACGCCTTCTGTGATGATGCGCGTCGTTTTTTCGTGTTCTCCCTTGTTTTTCCTTTTCCGAAGTTGGCTTTCGTGTTTATTATACAGCGAAACGAAATGGGAAGCTTGAGTAGCGGGGACGGGGACGTAAAATCGCTCATTTCTTTGCCTTAAAGCACAGAGCTGGGACAGTTGGTGTAGCATTCGTGGTGTCCAGCTCCCGTTGAGCTGTCCCCGTCTTTTCCCTGATGCTGGTAGTACTTTTTGGTGTTGTTTTTAGAGCAGTTCAGCGTTCGCACGTTTCGCATTAGTTTTCGGCTTGGAGACGTAAACCACCTCCGTTCGTTCCAAGGTCTTTGACGTCTTGCTAATATGGTCAGACTATGCCGCAGGAGAAAGAGAAGGAAACTTTGGAAAAGTGGCTTCCCTGAGGCTTGTACGCAGCATCTGCGTCGTGAAAGGGGGCCACGTTGCTATACGGTGCATGCGTTGCATTGAGGCTCCGCGTTGTCTCTAGCCCGCTCTGAACGGCTGCTTGCTGCCAGTTAAGTTTTGCCTTTATAGTAACGCAGAATAATAATAATAATAATAATAATAATTGGTTTTTGGGAAAGGAAATGGCGCAGTATCTGTCTCGTATATCGTTGGACACCTGAACCGCGCCGTAAGGGAACGGATAAAGGAGGGAGTGAAAGAAGAAAGGAAGAAAGAGGCGCCGTAGTGGAGGGCTCCGGAATAATTTCGACCACCTGGGGATCTTTAACGTGCACTGACATGGCACAGCACACAGGCGCCTTAGCGTTTTGCCTCCATAAAAACGCAGCCGTTACCGCCGCTAAAAAAACTGCAGTTTCTTAATTCACGTAATTTGCTTTTGCACCCAAAATAGAAAGCACTGACGGCGTGCTTCGAACGTTTATTGTCGTCTCCTGTCTTGTAGTGCTGGGCAGAAGGTGGTTAATTAACAAGCGCTGCTGTCTGAAAACCTTTTTCGATGTTCTGTTGTGCGCATGGCGTGCAGTGTGCATCAGCTAGTCTTCCGTATCCGCACAGGCGATGGCCACAGGAAACCTCACCCTCGTCGGCGCCCCGCACAAGAGTGCTTCCGTAAGCCTCGCTGTGTAGTCATGGTATTTTCGTTTCCTCTGGCCACACGCAGGTGTTCGCCTTCATCTGCGGCCTGATCGTGATCCTGCTGATGATCCTGTGCCTGGCCTCGTCCAACTGGCTCATCGCGCACAAGTTCCGCCAGGGACTCTGGGAGCAGTGCGTCGAGGAGGACGCGCCGCTCCCGCTGCCGTTCGGCCTCAACGTCAAGCCCGGCTGCTACGTGGCGCGCACCGTCGCCTACATCCAGGCGGCGGCCGCGCTGTGCGTCATCACGCTGCTCTGCGACATCGCCGCCACAGTCATGACCGGCTGCGGCCTGTGCAGCAAGAACCCCGTGCGCAAGTACCTCATGTACCGGCTCGCCTTCTACGTCATGGTCTGCGCGCTGCTCTGCATCCTTATCGCGCTCGTCATCTACCCGGCCTGCTTCGCGGCCGAGATCGAGGAGAGCAACCGGCAGCTCTGGGAGTTCGGCTGGGCGTACGGCGTGGGCTGGGGCGCGGCCATCTTCCTGTTCGGCGCCATCCTGCTCCTGCTGTGCGACAAGGAGACCGAGGAGATCTACTACCGGGAGCGCGCGCTGCCGCACGACGCGGCGGACTCCAAGGCGTAGCCTCCGGGCGTCCGCCTGGGCAATGGACGCGCCGTCGCCGCCTGAATCACTCCGCGCGAGCGTGCCGAGGAAACGCCCAGGCGATCGTCGCCCGCAGTGCTCCACCTCAAGTCCGCCTGCCGATGCGTGCCGCTGCTGCTGCTGCGCCTCCTCTCCATCCCCACGCGCTCCTTCGAGGGAGCCACTGTTGTTGAGCGGGCTCGCATTTGTGCTTGGCCGGCTGTAGTACGCATCTTTCTTCTACACTACCGCGGACCACGGCCACTCGTTCAGAAAGCACGCGGTGCGAAAACTGCGCCAGTAGTCTACCAGTGTCGCCACTGAGTGGCAGCTTATTCCAATGGCAAGGACTGCCTACACACTTCAGTGTCCAGTGCACGTTTGTGTCCGGAAGCACAAACCTTCCCACCCCTCCTTGTTTTTTTCTTTTTTTGAGAGAGGTGGAAAGGACCGTGCAAGGTAAAAGACAGCTACAGGATTAAGATGTGTGGGGGTTGTTGGCTGGAGGGTATTTTAGTCGTCACCTCACCTTCCATCCTTTCATGAACTGACACTTGCACATGTTAGCACTCAGTTATTTGGCTTGCTTGTGGTACTTTGCACTTCTTCAGATCCATATTAGCATACTATTTAATACATTTTATTTCATCTTTGACATCACGATGAACTTGTTCGCAGCGTATGCTGTGACCCTGGCGCTTGCCACTGCGTGCATTTTAGCATCGCGGAATTTTCAGTGCTTTCATTGAAAATGCAGGCTTACAATTAAAATACCACAGGTGCAAGCCCCAGCAGTTATGTAGCATCCTCGATTTTCCTTGCCCTAGCTTAATGACTGCCGCAGTGTTAAAACTTGGTTACCCACCAAAATCATTTTTTTCACAACTACATCAAACTTCACAGTGTGCTTTTTGATCAAGTGGTTGCGTGGTCAGAGGGTGCCAATAGATTGGCCGTTGTTGCCGCCATCTGTTGACACCATCGTGAAACACAGTGGAGCGCAACTGAGCTGGCACAGTCTGCGAGACATTTTTTTTTTGCTATTCTACCAGAAGAAGATACAAGTGTATGCAGTTGTCTTGCATTGGCCTAGGCTTGCTGATGCTGTCAGCCCTGTGAGAGTGAGTACTTTTGCAGCTGGATCCTGCCCCATTTCTTCACCTTCTCTTGTCTTATAAGGGCCTGCCATTAGTGAGCTCTGCTAGGGAGTGATGACAGGGGGCGCCACTTGTCTCTGCAATCATTGCCCTGCTGTGTGCAGTGGTAGCAGCAGCTAGCAGCACACCGTGCAATGCTTTGGTGGGTGCAACAGCATCACCACCTTGTTTTGCAACATCCATGTGCAGGAAAGAAGATACGGCCTAGACTGTTCCAACGTGACCTGCTGTGAGTCACCGCAGCCGCCTTTATTTTAATTTTGTTCTTTCGTCATTATTTTTTGCTTCCTGTACAGTGCAGGGTTGTTGACTGATGATGGTTTCGTGGACTTGTGCCCTGTTGTGACACCTTCTCCGCACCATGGCTCACATTGTGGCAACCTGTGACTGTGCACCTGCTCTGACTCACCATCGTTCTGGGAGAATGGAACACCTGCTCTTTCTCCAGTTGGCTCCCAAAGGACCAGGAGCCAGCCAGCAGTTCACGGCTGCAGTGTGTGCCCTAGTGTGGTTAGGTTTGGTGTGCCACGTGACTGAGTGCTTGCTGCTCTGTCGAACTGTTTAGTAGTGAAGTGCGGGTGAATGTGTTGAATGTGGGAGGAAGACAGACTGTGGAAAGGCCGCAGCACTGCTGGCCTTGGCTGTGGGAGTGCACATTCGAAGCTGCGTCGAGGGTGCCAGGATGCGCGTGAAGTGCAAGGTGCAAGAATGACAGCAGCTTAAAGAGCACTGGTTTGTAGTCTGCATTGCCTATGGGTTAAATATTTCTTGCGTTGGTCGGCCACTAGAATAGCTATGCCCCCATACTGTTCCTTTCTTTCTTTCCTTAAAAGGTACCAGGCTGTTATCAACCTAGAGGGTATCAGTACAAATTTAAACTGGTGCTGTATAGGCCATGTTCTGTAGCACTTCGTTTCCGTATTGTTGCCTTTTTGTGGGGCCCAATGTTATACAATATTGACTGCATGTGTGATAAGCATGGTAGACTTCACTGAACACAAACCATATTGAGGTGAATTTTTTAAAAGCTGAGCAGTTTTGGGACCATTGCCCAGCTTCTCAAAGACCGAGTGAAAAAATTGGAAGTGGTTTAGCTCTGGTTAAACCTGGAGTGACGCGATAGCTACAGCTGGCCGAGTGGAACTTGCTCAGTTGAATTGCAAAGTCAGTCTTTTGCTGCTCCGTTTCGCTGGGCGTTCCTTCTTCATCTTCGTCCCACTTGACATGGCGCATGCGCACAGCTGTGGCAGCACGGTTTCGCCGGTGCGCCGCACCGCCTGCAGCAGCAGCTGCTCCACACCACGTGGCTGGTCACGTGACCAACCAGGCGATGAACCACATGATCAGCCACGGCGCCACGCCGTCGGCAGCTGCTCCGCACCACGTGCCAGCATGGCGACACAGCACGGGGTGGCGGCGCAGCCACGGTGTGACAGCGCCGCCACGCTCAAGGCTCGAAATGCTAGCGTAATGTAGCTATCGCTACAAAACAAAACAAAAAAGAACACTAGCTATCTATACACATTAGTTAACACATTCTTGCAGTGCATCAGGAGCTTAATTAAACGTTAATAACAGTGTAATTTCTTATTAGCATCCACCCAAGCATGGCCATACTGCTACTAAATCTTCATTACCTACATAAATCTACTTTGCCTTGGGGATTCCTCTAAAAACATTGGACTAACATGAATAAACAGGTTTGCATGTGCACACATTCTTGCAGCCTGGCCTAGCAGTGGTTTAGGCGAAGCATGTGTAAACAGGCACATCATGCTTTCTAAGCACAGGAAGCTTTATTTTAGCAGCCGAGACATGTGAACAGTATTTCGCAACACGTGTCCTCTTGTGTGAATAAGAATTCATTCCAAAAAAGTCATGCAATGAGTAAATAATTGGCCAGAGGAACTGTGTGGGTTTTTCCAGAATACTGTTTTTCTGGAGTGCTTAGGGTGTGCTTCTTTGAAAACTCCTCCTAGTTTGCTTTTGCCTGATCCTTTTGTTTCTTTTTATAGCAGTGTCAGTACCATCACACATATTGCAGTATGTTTTTCGCAATTCTTCCTAGCTGACTCTAGTAAATCAACCACATCATGTTTGTCCTACGGAGTCTTTCGTATCTTCATTGGTAGGTTATGCTGCGCCTAGGATGACGACTTGGTACTTTATTCTTGACTAACTTTAGTGAAAAGGTAGCTTGTTTTCAAAATTTTCAACTCTAACATTGGTAGCGATTTGTGACCTTCATGCTACTGACATGCTCACTGTGGCAGCAATTTTCAAAGCCGTGTTCGTCGTGAGCCACCCTTAAATTTTCTTGGGGGGCGATATGACCCACCAGTGAGCCACCGGCGAAGCTAACTTCTTGGAACTGCACAAACAAATGGCAAATAGGAACCTGGCATCTGTGCTTTTTGCAAGGCCCTTGAAAAATCTGAGCTGTCCTGTGGTTTTTTCATATAACTGTCTATTCATGCTGCACACCAAGAATACACGTGACCCACCGGTGACCCATGACGCAGTGAATGTGTTAACTGTGCATTAATGTGTAAAGACAATTGGAGAAGTTAGTTTGGTTGGCCTGAATCTTGGACCTTGTTTCTCTCATAGCTGCCATGTTGGCTGCAAACCAGTGTTATTTTGAAGCAGCGAGGTTGGGGTTGTCCCTTATTTTGTTTGCTTCATGTCGAGCTGTTAAATTCCAGCCTCCTTCTCACAGCTTGCAGCAAATGTTGGCTTTGGGGAGCCAGGTAGCGAGAAATGTACTTACTGGCACCTAGGATATGTTGCTTTTGTAGTTCTGTTTGTGAACAAGAGTGTGCTCCCTTTAGTAGCCCGTAGCTGCCATAATTTATGGACCGAGCACCGTTGTAAGAGGAAGGGCGATTTTAAGTTTGGACAAGAGCTTATACAATGGGCTTTCTTTACCATGAGTGCTCAGTTTTTGTTGTGAGATCATGTAATAAATAGTGTGGTTTGATTTCCATATATTTTTTATGGCAGCTGCAATAACATATTGCTTTGTTTTTAAATTCAGATATGTCAGTGGTATGTTATGTTGACGACAGCTTGCATAGCAAACCCTCTGTCTAACCGTTTCTTTTCTTGGGCAGTAGGCAATGTGCATACCAGTTGCTTGAGTTTTTATTCGGAAGCCGCTGTCAGTTCCTTTATGGTAGGCATGTCTGACGTTTACTCTGCAGATGCAGATGAAGCTATGCTCTGTGACTTGGTGAACATTGGCTATGTAGTGCAGCACTTGTGCCTGAGCTCATTCAGTATCGTCCGTATTAGTAGGAAAAGTGCTTGATTTTGTTTAGGCTTAATTTAACCATTTTATTAAGTAGGTGGCTAGCCAGTGGGGACTGCACTAACATGTTTCTTTAGCTCAAACTAATCAGCTGAGATTTTTTCCTTGGCATTTAAAGTAGTTTGGAATAGTTTGCTATACCTTTAATTTCTGTCAGTGCTTATGGAGACTGCAAGTCTTCTTTTTTTTTTTAACTACCTTTCAACACGCTGGCCTGTGACTGTTGAAAGAGCCTCTCTATGGTGTTTAACAGACTGTTGATAGTTTCCAGTAGAGCGAGTTGATTGTGGTGTTTGAGTGACTGTGCCCTTGGAACAGAGTCTGCATGGAGCACTTGGCATGGTCCTGTTTTACTCGACTTTTGCTTCACGTGGATGTATCCTGACAGCATGTTGTTTATTTATGTGAGCGTTTTGATGTACTGTATTTCGTACTTGCTGTCACAGTGAGAAAGCATTTGTGTGGTTAGAGTCCAGAATTCAGCTCAGACCCCTTAAAGCAGCCTGAAGCAATTCAATTTTCACGATCATTCTGTGGAGTCAGTAAACGACATGGTAAAGGTTCAAAATGATCTGTTTCTCAAGAATTGCTTCTCGAGTTTTTCAAATGAAAGCTTGCAGCTGGCGTGGTTCAAAGTAGTGTTGAGGTTTGTTATTTATACCAACTTGCACTCTTGTATGTGCTCAACTACTCTTGCTGTTTCGTACAACGTCTCTGCATATTTTTTTCATTCTGTTTTTCTAATGCCCTAGACTGTTCCGACATTTCAGATAAGTGTTAGGTCATTGGGCCTGAAGTCCATGCACGTTACTCTTGAACTGCATGGTGGCGAAAACATTATATGGTTTGTCACCAAGCTGTCTTGGTCAGTCATGTGAGGCCCTCTTATTTCCTCGGCTGTGTGGTTCTGTGACGTGTGTCTGTAGGGCCTGTGGGTGCAAAGCATGAAGGATAAAAAAAAAAACGGGGAAAAGGAACGAAATGTCGTCATGCAAGAGAAGGCATCGAGCATGGTAGAGTTTCTGGATTGTGCGCGCCGTGCTGACCTGCGGCGCTTCCTCCAAGTTCCTCTTTCTAAAATTATCGGCCAGCTTCTATGTACTTTTGCCCCCCTTAATCCTTTTGCTTTTTTTGGACCAACCTTTTTCTCCTCGTGTTGCCCATGCAGTGAGGTATTCCTGATCTCTTGGCAGACAGAAGAAGGATAGCTCTTGTGCTATCAGTCATTCCTGCTTTGTTTGAACAGGTGTCATATTTTTCGGATTCATCGTCCAGTATTGTGGTTGCCTGCCGCTTGACCCCCCCATTTGCCAACGGAACTGTGAAAAAGAAGCATCTTCACATTTCAAATGCACTTTTAATGTAGGTGCATCACTTGACTTTGATAATCGCAGTAATGAAAAAGGGTGCGCTTAGATTTAGCCAATAGGGACAGTGCGACTTTGAAATTTGAAAGGCAGACTTAGTGAAGAAGAAACACTGATCTACCTGATGAGGCCGATTAAGAAAAAGAATATAACCGCTGCCTCACAACATCATACATCTCTCTTACTTCGTAAGCAGCAGTCACAGCAGTTTCTCCATCTGTTTGGCGGAAGTGATTGACGAAGCGAGAAACAGGCCTATCACGTGACATCTGGAGATGAATTCATTTTCGCTGCGTACGTAATGTGCTCTTGCAGCTTGAATGCTTGTGCTTGACAGAGTGATAGTTGCTTTATCAACCTCATTTGTAAGGACAAGCAGGACTCTGCATGTCTGAGATGCCTTCAAGTAGTAGTACTGACTCAAATTCTGAATGTCACATTTTTTACTTTACCCAGCGATCACATTGTGAAAGCTAACTTGCTTTGGCACACATCAGTGCCATCTTTTGACTCTTGCATATGTGTGTCTAGTTTAACATCCTGTGGGAAATGAGGAACTCAGTATGTGGCCTCCCAAATAACTTCCGACCATCTGGGGTTCTTTAGCATGCACATCTCACAGCACATTGCAGAGCACATAGGTGGCTTTGCATTTTGCCTCCACCAAAATGCAGCTTCCACTACTGGGATTTCATCCTCTAACATGGGTCCAGCAGCTAAATGCCAAAGCCACTGAGCTATCGTGCTGGATGTTTCTCTTGGCAAAGATGTCATTCCTTAGCAGTTAATATATCAACTCTTGTTTCACATCTAATAAAGACAAATTAGTAACTTGCAGTAATCAAACGGTTTAATTTGTATCTTGACCCTCCTGCAGTGGTTCAGAAGGTATGGTGTTCTACTGCTGAGTCTGAAGTGATGGATTTGGTACATATGGACTATGCCACATTTTGACGCAGGCAAGATGCAGAAATGCTTGTGTGCAACAAGACTTCTGTGCACATTAAATGACCCCATGTGGTTTCAACTAATCTAGAGCCCTCGACTGCAGTGACCTCATAACTGAGGTGTGGAATACAAAATCATTTTTTTCACTTTAGGCACTGCTGTAACTTATGCAAAAAAATGGGACTAGGAAAACATGGTTACACTGATCCCGTACTTCCTTTTGCCTTTTCTTTTTTTTTTTTTGCTTTCTCTTGATGCAATCCTTCCACATGTATTGAAAACCTGAATGGAGAGGAGAAAAAGCCGCTACGGCTTTCGATTTAACGTCCTAGAAACGAGAGTGTCAAAACCACTGCCAAACAATGTGTCCCTCCGATGTGGCGGGCGCATCTTGTCTGTCTGCGTTTTTGGTGTGAGTCATCCTAAGCGTCGTTTTGTTGTTCCTTACACTTCTTTCTTCTCACTTTTGCAAGCTGGAATGTGTGAGTGTGATGCTCTGTACAAGTTCTGCTGCATGATCCTATGAATTCATCACATTGCGTGCACGTCATGCACATCCCGCTGCTCTTTCTGGGTACCAGGACACTTGTACCAATCGTCGTGGTGCACCTGGGCAGACCGCATCATTCTGGCCAGACTGCTGATTGGTTGATCAGAACATTCAGAGCTGTCATACAATTTTCAGTTTTGTTCATACTGTATTTGGTTGTGGCACTTCCATGTTCTCAGCAAAATCAGTAGCAACTTCTCTGGTGATGCAAAAATGCAGGAGGCGCCACCTGTCTTTAGGAAAGTGCGGCTTTGTGCATTGCACTTTGCAGCTTTTAATGTCTCCTGAGTGGCCTCTCTAGTGACATAGGTGGCAGCACTGGTTTTCTTGTGAAATTTTGCTTTTTTGTTTGTTCCCTCTCATATTGCCTATGACTGTACTGCATCTGATCACTGTAACGATTGACCTGCCATCAGAAGCCACGTCCACTATAGGACTGTGCATTTTGGACTTAGTTCTATTGCACACACAGAAAAAAAAATGTGGGTGCTTAAAAAAAATCTGTTGTCACTTAGGCACCTAAAGGTTAGCCGGTTTACCTCGTAAGGCTGAGAAGGGACATTTCTGAAAGCAATGCAGCAGTTTTTCGGTGACAAACATCAATTCATTATGTCTACTGCTGAGCAACTGCAATTGACAGTTGTGCATAGCTCTTGTTATGGGTAAGTTCTTGCCAGTGTGCTCAACTCTGCGATAATGTGCAAACGAAATTTGTGGATGTCTTGATCTTAGGCCCAGTGTACCACTTATATTCTTCAGGATGACTTACTGCACTAGGAAAGGTCATTCTTGAGTGAAGTTGCACTGCTGTACGTGCAAGTTGATGCTGAGTGGTTTTCGGAGGAGTGTTGTGCTTCCGTCTGCTTTTCAGTTTCTCCTATTGTGTCACTGTTCTTATTCATGTTTGTTTGAAGATATCATGTGTCATATTGTTTGTGCATTTACTATGATATATGTTAAAGATATCACTTTGGCAAAGCACACTGGCATCTCTGCCTTGGTAGTTGGTGACATTGTCACCCTACCTTATTGCTCGTTTGTTTTTGTTTTCTCTTTGAGTGTGATCTTGGTAGACTCATTCGATGCAGCTTTAGTGTGTTGGCAGCTTAAAGGGTAGTCTACTAAACAAACAAAAATATATACACAGATGCTGATAAGTGTATTTGGGATCATTTATTAATTTAAAGCAGTTTTTTTCATTGTCCTATATTCTTAGTATGAGAAATTCTTGCTTTTATTTCACGACCCCTTTAGCGTTGCTCACTTGGTTCAGCATTTCTGAAACACATGAAAATTTTTTCTTAAAATAATATTTCAATTTTTTTCTTTGGCAACTGCACAGTACGTGTGCATATTGTTTGCTTGGCTTTCTCAAGTTCTGCATTTAATTAAAGCATGAAGGCAGTTGTGCATAGACTTTTTATATCCGGCTTTTCACTCATTTCTCGTTTTTTTTTTCTGGTTTGAGTCGATGTTATGTCGGGATCACCTTTGCTTGGTCCTGAGCAACCTTTTGCCTTTTAAATGTAATGGGAGTAAACTCTTATGTACACATGTAAGTAGCCCCTTTACGAGCTAGCGCTACGTCTAAAAATTTTTGCACACAAAATGGAGGCGCACTGAACGCTGAGGGACTGTAGTAATAATACCTTGGAGCATGCGTGCAGCCTCATTCCCAAAACATCAATTAGCTGTCAATCCCATTCTGTAAGTGAGGAACCCACTAAGCTTAATATGCGATGGCTGGCTAGTTGGTTATGCATGCTCAAGACTACAGTGCAGTAGCAAGATGGACGAGATAAGGACGCAAACATAGGTGCTGACTGACAACTAATTTTTTTATGAGTGAAATGTTCAGAATATATAGGAAAGCAGTGCGATCTGATTGCCACAACCACTGCTTTCCTATATATTGTGTACGTTTCGCTCAATAAAAAATCTGTTGTCAGTCGGCACCTGTGTTTGTGCCCTTATCTTGTCTGGTCCGTGTTGCTACTGCGCTGTAGCCCTAAGTACCCACTAAGCATTTGTACCAATGTCATCGCCCCAACATCCAGTAATAAGGCAACTCAGTTCAGCGAAAGGAACAGTCATAGCATCATTTGGTAGTGTCTGCTGGTTTTCCCGTGCTGCAGAGGGAGGTACAGAACACAAAACCATGGTGGGGGTAGTAGTAAAGCACAAGTGCTAATGTTGTTGAGCATATATATCTCTTTCACGAAATCTTGTGTTGCGATGTTACACAAATTTTTTTTTATGCTGACATTTCAAATGGGGATCATTGGCAGCATTTATTTCGTTGCGTATTTTGCCACTCCTGGGTGACCGTATCAAAAAAATTATTTCTACAGTGTGCATATACATAGAGATGAATTGCATCCCTTAGCATGTTTTGTTTTAAACCCTTCGAAATATATTGGCAGGTGATGTGTGAGTGAATATTTGAGGTGTGTGCCTTTACTTGCGAAAGGGTTCTGTCTGTTAGCACACAAAAGTTAAAAAATGTTGCCTTTTTTTTCTAGTTGTTTGTAAAGCTACACTCTCTATTTAGCCTTCAATTCTGTATATTAATTTATGTTACTGTTCTTCCTCCTTTGTACTTAGCAACATGCCCTATGGGCTACAGTGAAAGAAGAAAAGCAGTTGTAGGTAGATGCCTCATTCTGCGGTTTTTCTTTTGTAAATAAGAGGAAAAGGTGAATGCTTTTTCATTGTCTTTGTCTGCAGTAAAGCAAAGGCAAAATTTGAAGAATATACCATGTGCTGCTATAGGCTAGCTTGTGATGATGTAGGGTTGTGCATTGCAGTGTTTTTTCCTTTTGTTCTCTGTGCCCATGTGTTGAACATGGTTTGTGTGGCTGCTGGTCGTACAGTTTGGCCTGTACACACTCAGTTTATCCCACAAGTTGTTTATATGAATGTAAAATATGAACCTTTGTCTGTGTGCAGAGTTTGAACTGCTGGAAAACTGGTGAGGCATTAGAAGAAGAATGTTTAAAAAAGCCGACACGTTTGTAAATACATTCTCGCTTACTGGGGCTTGCCGGCAAGAATGCTGCAGCACTCTAGACAGTCTCAGCTGATGTCCGATTGGTTGTATTTAAAGCCTTCTCTAAAACGTGCATGTCCCTAATCAAATTCTTTAATTTCTTCCTTTCGATGACACTTTGTAACGCATGCCTTATAGTGTCCTGAACCACAAGAAATGATTGAGACCAAATTGTGGCAGTCGTGTGTTAGAACCTTGCTGCAACCTGTGCTTGCAAATGCACACAACTGGAGCACTACCGCACCCCCACACCATCATGGGGTTCCAGTTTTAAATGAGCAAAGACTGAACAAATCTCAGGAAGTGGTGGTGAGATATATGCTGTAGCAAAGTCATTCATACGCACACTCTCATCTGTGGTTTTCATGTGTGAAAGTTGCTTAGCAGAATATCTGGAGAAAGGGGAAAATTGCAAACAAGCAAAAAAAAAACGCAAAGTATTCAGCCTGTGCAAAGGGACTCGCATATATGTACGTTCATCTTTCTGAGTGTTTATAGGACTTGACGTGCTTGGCGCCGAATGTTACTGCCTACTTTTGTGTGCGAGCTGTTACATTTAGGCATGAATCGTTTTTATGCGAGAGGGTTGAACCTTTTTCAAATTACACTTGCAATAGAACTTGTTTGCTACTACACTCCTTCTTGGATATTCCTGCCCGAAAATGACTGTTCTGTCTTGTATGCAGTTTCCTGAGTTGTCAGTCTCCTTCAGATCGCCTCATTTTTTTTTTTGTCAAACTCTGTTTGGTTGTGTAACTCTTGCACGGTTTGTTTTCGGAAAGATCAAATAAAAGTTACATTTTCAACTGTTACCATGCGTTCAAATTCATGCCTGCAATCTATCTCTCTTGAGGAGCCATTTGCACCCTCTTATGCCGAAGGGCATATTTGGGCAATAAAAAAAAAATTAGCAACTGATGAACATTCTACTGTCAGGTGGTCACGATGGCCAACAAACATGCAGAGTGCAAAGAACCCTTTAACTGTCAACAGTCATGCAGTTTATAGCTGCGTTGTGCTCACAGCTATGTTACATGCGAAACATGCCAGGATGACTTCTTTAATAAATTATTTTAACCAGCCACGAGGCCTAGATGGCCACTGGATTGTGGAGAGTACTACAGCTATCTTGAGTGAAGTGAACATAATTGAAACACACTCTGAAAGTATTTTCCAACCAGTACATAATTTATTGTGGCAGGCAGTCAAAGCTGTTTCGAGCAGCTTATTAGAAATAGTGAATTAAGGAAGACAGTTCCTGCAAGCAATGGTGTATGAATAAATAATGCATATCGCTTTACGGTTATCCTACTATTGCTGGTATCACATGTCAATGTGGATTTTCTGGTAACAGAACTGCCAGAAATTCACCGCACCAATCACGAACGTGCCAACCTCTGGAAAATGTAGAGTTGAATGTGTTTAGATATTTCATCAGACCAGTTGGGAAGTGCAAGGGTGCACTTTGTTCATAGTTTTTAACCTGGGGCTGGACCTTCCGGTTATAATTTTTGGAAATTCGGTGCCATTTTTTTCAGTGTTTTGGAACGCAACTTTTTTCGGCGAATATTATTTACGTACGAATTTTCATTGTTTTGGTAAAACACAATGTCCATGTGCAGTTAAAGATAATGTAGAATTCATTTTGGACTTTTGGCACTAATTAACACAGAGTTGTTCGTATTAAGGGTTGCGTCCTTACAGGAGGAAATTGACATAACTGCAGAGTTTAATAATTGGGTCGCGAGACGAAAATGCAAGTGGACCTGGCCTACATCATATGATCCGTGTGCTGACAGCAGCGATGCAACTGCTGCTTAACTGTTGGAGAAGCCATAGCATGAAAATTCTGTGCCGTTTATGTATAGCTTCGCTTTGACAGTGATTACGGTTCGAAAAGTTGTCAGCGTACTTGCATGCAATGGAAAAACTTGCTTAACCGAGCGATGGCCCTAAGCCAATTACAAATCTGAGTAGATTGAGTATACGCTAGCCAAAGAACTTGGCTAGGACGAGGAGCCCTCAGATATGCAATGGTGTGCCTGAATAATTCAGAACCACCGAACCACTGCACTTAATTCCAAACCTGCCGTTGCCTCGCCACGTCCCTGATTACAGTACTTTTACAATTTTCTCCTGTGACCTACTGTAGCTAGTATGTATAGCCAGCTAGTTGCAACATGCATCCCAGAAGTACTGACCTTTCTGAATTACGACATCTCTTGGGGCTCACAGCAACAGTGTAGACAGCTTAGTGTACATGAAGTTGAGCTATCACGTACCCTCTGCTGCACAAGTTTATACAGTCTATTGCACTGTTCATCCAAACAGCATAATCGACTGTATAAACTTCTGCAAAAGACGGCACATATCTGGGGCACTGTAGACTGCAGCAGAGAACTTTTGGGCAAGACCTTGTTCAAAAACGCCAAGACGAAGCCTTACAGCACCAAAAACAGCTCGTTTTTCAGCTGTTCGCTTTATATTTTAACCGCCACGTTTTTTTGCCAGCAATACCCACAGTATGCAAAGACTGCAACCATCCTCACCGCAGTGCAGAAATGCCATTGTGCTTGAAATGCTCGGCGCGGAATCTTGCAGTCTTTGCTTTTTCTTCTTCTAGAAGAATCATGATGCGGTTATTTTCCTTTTGCACATTGTAGAACTCTGCCTTTGTCGCAGCTAGCTCTTTCTTGAGGGTGTCACATGTGCAGACAAGAGTGGCTAGCTGAGTTTGTTGCTTAGCAACTACACCCTTGAGACTTTCTAGTTCAGCCTTTAAGAGGGAATCCTGCTCGACAGGTGTGACTTCTGAACAGGCTGTTTCAGCTGCGTGTTGTGCAGTATCTTGCACTTCACTTTCAATATCAGAGGGAGGTCCTACAGTAGCCGTTGCACAGGGTTGATGCGGCTCAAGTCGTGTGCGCGGGTGTGCATTTCGCTGCTTTGATACCTTCTGACACTTTCGCTGGCTTTCAAAGCTCACAGAGGGTATGGCCTCATCATGGAGCAAGTTGTGGCTGCTTGCAACACCTGGAATAAAGTCAGTGGCTTGAAATGTTTTGAGCACACTACTGTGTACTTCATAACCTTGAAATATGGCCCTTCATCACGCCTAATGGCTTTTATCCAGGTCTTGAACAAAGTTGGACCTCGTGGGAATTTATGGAAAGAAATCTGAAAAGGGCAAGACATCCATGCATCAGTTTTTATAGGTATGGTATGTGCTGTGTGGGGTTTAACATCCCAAGGTTGCACAAGTTGAATATGGGACGGCGTAGTGGCGGGCTTTGGTTTAATTTCGCCCATCTGGGGTTCTTTAACATATGCACTCACTTCGAAGAGCACAAGAGTGTTTTCGTATTTCGCCTCCATCGAAATCGGGCCACCGAGGCCAGGATTCGATCCCGCGTGCTTGAGACAGGTAACATCAGTTTATAGTTCATACATCACAATGCATGACCAACACGCATGGCATATGCAGGCGCGATGGCACGACATTACTGCAAAACGTACACTTATTGCACGACACCTTATGAGTGCGTTGTAGAAGGAGCTTCGCTAGCACTGGGTAGAAAGGTAAAAAAAGGTACAAGTAAGAAATGAATAATAAAAAGCACTAGCGCACCGTATATGACGGTTTGAGGCAACTGTACGCCAAGGCTCAAGCGGCGATCGAGGTTCGTAACTACAGCGCTCCGTGTGCGGCCCAACGTATGCGGGCTGAAAAAATTTGCCTCATCTCTTTCGTCGTAGGGTTAATAAATGCACAAAACAGGCTCTTCATTCTCATCACCCGTAAAATTTTGCGAAAAATGAGGCCAAAGTATGAAAGCTGGGTCGACGGGCATATCCCCTCCATTGAAGCTGTTCCCAGACGAATAAAGACGAATAAAGACGCTTCGTCCCCGTCTTTATTCGCGCTGTATCACAGGTTCCTTCGTGGTTTCGTCGGTTTCGTTTGTTTGAAGAAATAGCGCGCACGCTCCACTCTAGCCAGCTGCTCCAGCAAAGCAGTCACATGCACGCCTAGTTCTCAGGCTCGCAGCACCGGGAGGCGCTGTAACATGGAGGGGAAAAAAAAACTTTAAAAAAACTTTTTTTTCCCTCCATGCGCTGTACGTTTCGCATGAAATAATAATAGCTTAAAACGCAGTAAGAAGAAGCTTTAAATTGCAAAAATCAAAATTGTGCTATCAATTAATAAATAATTACGAAGTAATTAAAACGGTAACTTTGATTTACTAGTAGGGTAGCGCTTAATGCCGCCCCGATTCAAAGAAAATGTCAATAAAATTTGCTTTTATGTGACTATTGTGTATAGTCAAGGGTTCGACGAAAGCTCGTCTGGTCAGGCATTAGTAGAAGCAAAAGATTACAGTCACTGACCAAGTCAAAGTAATAACAAATTGACGTTTCGGAACCCGTACGGGTTCCTTGTTCACAATGAGGCTAAAATGGCAGTGGTCGAAACTTAAATACCCAGAATATGACGTAATGACTGTATGTACACGGGTGGCATCGTCCCTTCCTTCCGGTTCATAGTATCAGGTGTCGTCTGGATGAATGATGACTCAAGCAAAAGCCGTGCCGTCAGGTTCCGCTCTTTGGAAAGAATTGCGGCGTTGTCCCAGGCGATATCATGCGTTTTTTCGTGCGCGTGCTCGGCAATCGCATTGGAAGCCACTTTGTGGTTATCAACATCGCGCTGATGTTCTTTCAATCTTCTGGGGAACTTTCCCGTTTCGCCTATGTAAACGTGGTTACAATCACCGCATGGGATTCGGTAGACAACGCCGGGAAAGCGGTTATGGCAGGGGGTCCTTGACATTCACCAGCATACTTCGAAGTTTGCTGGAAGGCACGTGTCCGATGCGCAAGTTATATTTGGCGAAAATACGGGATAAACTATTGTGTGTGTGCGATGTCAGTGCACGTTAAAGATCCCAGGTGGTCGAAATTATTCCGGAGCCCTCCACTACGGCACCTCCTTCTTCCTTTCCTCTTTCACTCCCTTCCTTATCCCTTCCCTTACGGCGCGGTTCAGGTGTCCAACGATATATGAGACAGATACTGCGCCATTTCCTTTCCCCAAAAAACCAATTAATATTATTATGACTATTGTGTGTGAACAAAGTTTAGCAATAAAGAAATAAAGCTCGCAGTATTCACCAATTTTAAAGAATTTCACGGGAGAATTTGCGGCAGTTGCGACAAATAATGTAGATTAGAGGTTGTTTGCAGAGAAACCTGTCACATTCAGACAGTGTGTCTTTAGTTTGAACTTCATCAAAGCAATTACAGCCATATAGTTAGTTATTCACAGCGTATGCGTAGTGATGGACGCTGTGCAGTTATGATAGGCCACATTTCCTGCTCAATTGTAAGCCGGAATTTTGAACTCAGCTTGTAGTTTACTCCTCTGTCGACCGCATCATTCAGAAGCGCAGCCTGCGTGAAAAAGCGAATGCTTTGAAAAAAAAAAAAAAGCTGCAAGCGTGAGCGGCTTAATACCTAAACGGACATTTATTTAGACCACGGCCGGCTGTGATCTGCACACAGACGCAGCACTCGAGACCTCATCGCAGCTATAGTGCCTAGAATATACTGGCTAGTGTGCCGAGCGCCAGCGCTGCGCAATGGGAGCAGGTGGCACCGTTTGCAATGAAAGCCCACCGATGGCGGCAGAGGGCGCTGCTTGTCGGGAGGGTGCTGCCGCAGCAGACGACGCGGTTTTCTCGCTTCGGAAGGCAGCGACCTGGTCTTGTGCGAGCGCGATTAACCTGCTTGTGCACGAAATTTTGTTGACTGAGGTGCAGTGTATGTTGTCCTGTGTGGCTCCTTGCACATGAAAGTCGACGCATCCGCTCCTCCGAGCAGTTCTGTGGTGATTTCGTCGGTTTTGTGCGCGCGTTCTGTGCGTGCGTGTATCCGTTCTCTGTGCTTTCACCGTGTAGTCAAATCATGCACTGAGCTCTCGATTGTTTTTTTTCCCGTTTCCACCACTAAACGAGCTACATGCGACTGCACAATAAAGATGTCAAAGCCAAAGGGACAGTGCAAAGAGAAGACTTGCTTTGTGCCAATGTGTAAAAGCGGTTACCGCTCGAACAAGGAACGTGTTTCCATGTTTACTGCACCATCTGATGCTACGCGGCTTGCAGAATGGAAAAGAAACATCAAAAGAGAGGACAGAAGGCTGACGCCAGCTGCTGTGGTTTGCGAGAAACATTTTGAGAGCAGTTGTATCGAGCGCACATTCAGTGTCAGCGTAAATGGTGTTACCAGCGAGCTTCCCCGCAATAAACCGCGCCTGAAACCCGACGCCGTGCCTTCGATATTCACGCATTACCCAGAACACATTCTGCCTAAAGTGTCAGCTAAAAGAAAAACTAGAAATCTGTGCCAGCAAGAGCCTCCAGCAAAGCGTCACAGGCGTGCGGCGTCGGAAGCCTCCGAGTTGTGCTCAGGCATTGATAATGCTGAATCGGTGAGCATGGAAGCATCTGACACCAACAGCGGAGCTGCAGTAACTGAAAAGTGCACCACCCCACGCTGTGTTTCTGCAGAAGGAAGCGCTGGCGAAGCGCAAAATGCTGGTGACGAACGACCACGAACAACCAACGATCGTCTCCATCCATTCTCCAACGTCGCTATTCCAGTGACATGGATGAAAGTGCCATCCGTGACTGTCGATTCATCAGCGTACGCCTATTGTGAGGCTGAAAAAAATAACTTCGCTAACCTCTTCGCTGAAAAGATGGTAGCATTTGCAAAGCCATTACTTGATGGACAGTCAGTGGTAGCCACGGTTTACCTCAGGGGAAGGGAAAAGTCAAAACACATCGTCACAACTTGCGAAGAGGCCGAAACTTTGATCAAGGAAGTTGCCTTGACAAATCTTTGTGATGGATGCGGCATAAAGCCGGCCTCAGGAAAGCACACCTCCTACAAAGGCATGATTTTTTCTGAGAAGTGTTCATTATCTGTGAGGTCTGAAGGTGAATCCTGCGCTTTCTGCAAGTACCAAAGGATTCTGGCTCAAAACCAAGCGTGCAGAAAAAAGCAAAGCACAAGTGAAATTGCCAGAAAATCTGATGAAAAGAAACAGTGCAGGAACATTTCTCGAAACCTGTCAAGAACCAAGAAAAGATTGGCAAATGCAAGGATACAGGTGGCTCACATGAAAGAGCGAAATGAGGCTCTTAGTGAAGAGACATTTAACAGCAAAATTAAATCTCTTCCCTCAAAGCAGCAGCTGGTTGTAAAGAGTTGTTTCCTTGCTGCAAGGCGAAAATCACACAAAGGAATGCGATACGATGATGAGTGGATTTTAGAATGTATGCTGATGAGGATGCGAAGCCCGAAGTTGTATGAACATCTCCGCAGACAGTCTATTATGGTTCTGCCAGGGCGAACTTGCCTGAAAAAGCACCTACAGCGCTTCAAGGGTGGCTTTGGCCTCAGTACAAAGGTCTTCAATGCCCTAAATGAAAAAACAAAGACCATGGATGCTTACAGTCGTCACGGTGGCCTCGTCGTTGACGAAATGGATTCCTGCGCCGGCTGTTGAGGTGAGCGGACGTGCGTCCGCTGAGCTCCGTCGACTACGGGGGCTGCGCCGCACCCAGGGCCCTGGATGCGCACAAAACAAGCTGGAATCATCGACAAGAGTCTACCGAGCGCCGGCCTGGCCGAAATTATCAACGTGGGAGCGGAATTTTTCCATCTTAAGAGCCGCACAAGTGCCGAGAGCGAGGGAGCCGCTAAGCCTAACGAGGCCTAGGAGCGAGAACAAAGACCGGACCCCTCGACAGCCCTCCGGGGCGACTCCAACAGACATGGAGGTCGTAGAGGGGATTGAAATTGATCCTGAGGAGATGAAGATACCTGGACAATGGTTAAAAGCCAAGAAAACCGGAAAGATAATACCGGAAGAGACTGAAGCCGGCGGCCACATGGCAGCGCCGGAACAGCGACGCAAGGAGGAGACGCGTGCGGGAAAGAAGCTCGCCGAAAAATCGGTGGAGAGGCAACGAATGAAGATTCCAAGCGACTACGAGAAAGTTATTATGAGACCGCAAGGAGGCCTGGAGAGACTGATGAAGTTCGGCGGCACCTACCTGGCTGATGCAATCAGCAGGGCGGCAGGCATAGGCGACGAAGGAGCTGGAGACATTAGCACCTTCAACTTAAAACAACAGTCCGTGCTCATCGCAACGGGAGACGAAGGGAAAAGAAACCGCTACATGGCGGTGCGTGAAATCATCGTGGGGAAAGAAGCTATAAGCGTCAACGCATATATGGCGGTACCAGAAGACTGCGGGAGGGGTGTTATATACGACGCCCCCACTTTCTGGTCGGAAGAGGAGATTATGAGGAGACTAAAACTCTTTGGAAATATGAACCCCCCGGTTCTAGGGGTGAGAAGATTGGGAAAGGACTCAAAAGCGGTCCTCATCCTGTTCGAAAGCAAGGAGGTTCCGTGGCGGGTATTCCTCTCAGCGGCGCCAACCAGATGCGTACTTTGCAAAAAAAAGTACGAGGTCTGCTATGCATGCGGCCGCATGGGACACAGGCAAGACGTCTGCCCGGCCCCCGAGAACAAGAGATGTAGAGGCTGCGGGGAAGAAAACCCTCAGGATGGACATCAGTGCCAGATAAAATGTCAGCTCTGCGGCAAGGAGCACCTACTCGGAGACAAGAGATGCAAAGAAATATATAGAACTCCGTTCATAGTCAAGGAAAGAACGTGGGAAAAGAAGAAAATCAAGGAGCAGCGAAAGCAGCAGCAGGAGCAAGAGGCAACAAAGAGCAAGGACCGCCGCAGGGACGACAGCTTCCAAAGGCTGGGCGAGAAGCAAGCGGATTCCGGAGAGGCTCCCTCGAAGGAACCCAGGAGATCGAGATCCAGGGACCCAAAGAACCCCTGGGGCAAGAAGAGAGACCAGAGCAGAGATCCGAGCAAGGACTCGAAACAAGTAAGCTTTGCAGAGGGGCAGTCCCAGGCCAAAGATGATAAAGATAAGGAGATAGAGCAACTTAAAAAGAGAATAGACGAGCTACAAAAACTCGTAAACAATCTTACACAGATGTTGCATGAGACAAAAGGGAAGCAGAGCGTTGCTCCCCCTCCCCTCACACAACCTGAGCAAGCGAAACAAGTGGTCCAACAGGTTGTCCCATCGGCACCCAGAGCGCAAAAAGATACGAGTGAGGCTATAGAAGTAACAGACCCACCTAGGAGGCCCCCGCTTAAACGTAAAGGGGGGGGGGGGGATGAAGAAACGGACATATGGGTGGTACTAAAGAAGGAAGGGGAAGCCTATAGAGCCGAGATGGCGGCAATTCGAACAGAACTACGCGAATTCATGACGCAGGTGTCGATGCAATTCCAGAACATGAACCAGAGATTCGAGAGTATGATGGCAGAACTTACGGCCCAGAGAGCCGATATTACAACTCTGGTGGAAAGACAGAGGACCTATGAAGAGCGCCAGGCCACATGTGAGGAAGCATTAACTCAGTTACAACATGGCCAGACGCACTAAACAGAAATCCATAATCTGGCAATGGAATTGCCGAGGGTTCCAACGCAAGCGAGCGCTGGTGCAACAGTACATAGAAACCCTGCAGGAGAAGCCGCTAGCAATAGCGTTGCAAGAAACTGGCAAAAAGATAACACTCCCGGGCTATCAAGCCTTTCATACCGATCGGGGGGAAAAATCGCATGTAACAACGTTGGTTAAAAGAAACATTGCGACAATAGAACACGAAATTCACTCGAAAACGATAGAAGGAGTCTTAGTCGAGATGATTACGGGTAGGAAACAGGAGCCCAGCCTCTTCCTACTAAACATCTACTCGAGGCCAAGACAACAAAAAGTAAGGTTCAGGGCCCTCTTTCGTGCAGCTTTGAAGGCTGCAGGTAGGAATCCCCTTGTTATAGTTGGAGATTTTAATGCGCACCATGAAGAATGGGGCTGCAAGAAAAAGGATAGCAAAGGCAGACAGCTGTGGGAGGACATCCAAGAGCTAGGCCTCACGCTGCACACAGACTCTGGCTGCCCGACAAGGAAAGGAAATAGCGTAATGGCAGACACATCTCCTGATCTGACGCTCTCCAAGAACGCACCTGCGATTAGGTGGGAGAATACAGAGCAGGACTTAGGAAGCGACCATTACATAATAGCAACTATCCTGGAAACAGGACTTTCGGAAGATCGCTCTCAGCAAGCGAAGATCACGAAATGGGAAAGGTTTAGGGAAATGCGGGAAGGTATCCCGGCGAAAGACATTACTGACATAGAAAGCTGGACGAGCAAGCTTAAAAAGCATGTAGCTAAGGCAACAGTAACTTTAGAAGGACAGGACGCCCCAGCGATAGCCGACAGCAAGCTACTCCACATGTGGGAGGCAAAACGCGGGTTAGAACGCAGGCTTAAAAAACAAATGTGGAACCTTTGAACTCCAAGGAACTCCAAGCGATAGGAGCAGGACAAAAAACCTATGACTATATAAAGGACTTTCTGACAAATAGAACAGCAAAAATCAGATATCAAGACATAGAGTCGGGGGTAATTACGCTAGGGAGTAGGGGCATCCCGCAAGGATCGGTCTTATCCCCGCTTCCATTTAACCTTGCTATGAGAGGTCTCCCGGAAAAGCTCAAAAAGATTGGCAACATACACTTTAGTATGTATGGTGATGAAGTAAACATCTGGATCAATGAGGGCAGCGATGCCGAAATAGAGCATAAACTACAGGAGGCAGCGGACGTAGTGGTAAACTACGCAGTGATTAGAGCGCTAGCGTGCTCACCAGAGAAATCCGCGCTTCTGGTGTATAATCCTAGGCACTTGAGACTCAAACAGAGTAACAACTTCAACATCACGGTCGGAGGACAACCCGTGCCGATGGTGGATAGGATTAGAATATTAGGACTGCATATTCAGAGCGACGGATGCAACGGGGAAACCCTGAAGAAGCTCGAGGGATATGCGGCGCAAGCCATAGGGATATTTAGAAGAATAGCACTCAAAGGACGAGGGCTCAGAGAGAAAAGCTTGATCAAGTTGGTGCAAGCATACGTTATCAGCCGGATAAGCTATGCTACACCCTACTTGAAGATCCGCGCCTCAGAACGGGATAAACTAGACACGATCTTAAGGGGATGCTACAAACGGGCCCTAGGCCTGCCCATAAGCACCTCCACTGAAAGACTCCTAGACATGGGTATTCACAATACATGGAGAGAGATTGCTGAAGCCACGAGAACGGCGCAGCAAGACAGATTAAGCCAATCAAACACAGGAAGGGCGATTCTAAGCATGGTAGGACTCCAGACGGACAGGGGTAGTCTAGTAAAGCGGGACATCCCAAGGGACATCAGAGAAAATATCAGGGTAGATCCTTTACCCAGAAACATGCACCCTACATTTAACAAAGCAAGGAGGGGAAAGAGAGCTGAGGCGCTCACCAAACGCTTCGGCGAAATGAATGAGAAAGCAGTGGCCTACACGGATGCGGCTAGCGGGAAACTGGGAGCAGCGGTGGCAACGGTCGTTAGTGGCCGGGGTACAGCTGTCTCTTCCGCAACCATACGCAGTCGAAATCCGGAGTCGGCTGAAGAAGTTGCAATAGCGCTCGCTTGCGTGGGAACGGAGGCACAATACATAATTAGCGATAGCAAGACTGCTATCCAAAATTATGCCCGAGGCAGAATAACTCAGGAAGCACTGCGAATCCTAGAGGGACGCAGAATAAATAGAAATATTAGTCTCGTTTGGACACCAGCCCACGAGGCAGTTCCAGGAAACGAGGCGGCAAACGCCCGGGCTCGAGATCTCTACTTCCGAGCCGCGGCAGGACCGCCTGATAGCAAGGAACTGGACGAGAGACTGATAAATTACACAGAAATAGTGGAAAATTACAAACTAAACAGGAGACTCTTTCCTCCCCCGGACAAAGCTCACTAACACAGAGGCTACGGCTTGGAGGAGACTACAGGCAAAAAATTTCATACACCCAGTGTGGGCATCACATGTCTTAAAAGATGAGGATATTGATGATAAGTGTGGGAAGTGTGGGGAGAGGGGGACCCTCGACCATGTGATTTGGGAATGTGCGGGTTTTCCAGGATTCCGAGAGAACATAGACAGTAGAGAGGCCTGGGAAACCCTTCTGCAAAGCACGGACCCCGTCGTGCATGCAGAAGAAAGCGGTCCATCTGGCGATAGCTGCCGCGAGGAGTCAGAAGCTCCTTGCCTGTCTCTAGTCGCGGAGGTCCCGGCCCCTGCCCCTCGGCCTGCGTGCCGGAGGTAGGGAGTAGGGGGCCTCCATTCTGATGGCAAATAAAGGTTTATCATCATCATCGTTGACGAAATAAAGCTTTCGGAGCACCTAAATGTGAAATCAGCTGGTGAGTATAGCTGCAATGAATTCTTGGACCGTTCTGTGCATACGGTAAAAGCTCTTTGATTCAAACCACGCAATGCGAAAATCCGCATAATTCGAACTGCCGGCGCGGTCCCGGCCAACGCTATGCAAGTCTATGGCGTACAACGCTCGCTGTTTCGGAAGCTACGGGTCTCGAACCGGTTAATTCGAACGGGCTCCCAAAGGAGGTTGTGTACATACAGGTATCGGTTCGGCAAGCGGTCGTCCAAATAGCCCCCCTCAAAGCTGAATTCTGTGCTGCAGAATCACTCGCGCACCTCTGACTTGCGCTGAACGGCAGGCGTGATGGCGGACGGACGGCCTCATCTACAAGAGCGGACACACTGATAGTTTCGATTTTGCTTTTCTGAAACGTACGCCCAACCGCACTAGCCAGCCAGCCAAACCCAGCTACGCGCCGTTTATAGCGTTGGTTGTCTGTTTCGCTAATCTTCCGTGTCCACATTTTTTTCTTGCCGCTTCGGAGCTGCTGAGCAATGCCGTATTCATCGCCCGTGAATCTTCCGCGCTTGCGGCGTGCGATGCACTAGCGGCAGAGCTCCACCGCTAAAAATAGTGATTGTTGCGCCGTTCTCATCTAAAATAACAAGCAACTACTGCCAAGTCTTTCACCAAATAAATTTACCGCGATGCAAGCGGTTCTTGTCAGTTTTTTTTTTCGGGGTCATTCGATAGTTCGAACTTAATTTCAGACTATGCGAACATTTTTTCCGGTTCATTGAAGCACGAATCAGCGAGCTTTTACAGTATGAGAAAAATACGATGTTCTGCTAAGCACTACAATATTGCTCGAGCCGTGCAGTGCTCTGGTAATATTCGATCGTCAAGTCTTTTAGCACGTGTTTCTTTTTATGCTGGTTTAACACCTTTGCCATATTCTGATCTGTGTTGAGAGATGTCCGCGCATAAAACAAGGTGTTTTCCCTGTGCTTTTTTTTACAATTCAGGTGATATTGAAGGCTTTGTTGACCTTGGAGGTCATACACCTGCTGACCAGAACAATGTGCTGGCAGACCATGGGATGATTGTGCTGTTTCAGCCATTTACTGGTAAACGTTTTTTTTTCTCTTGGTTACAGTTCGCAACTTTATACGTAAAACGCACGTACATTTGTGAGAGATTACCTTTCCGCAGGAAAATGGACGCAAATCCTCGGTGTTTTTGCCTCAAAGGGCAATGTGAAGGCCCCAACACTGGCGAAAATCATTTTGGAAACCACAGTCCTTGCGGAAAAGGCTGGTCTGTTCGTGGATTGCATAACATGCGACGGCGCCAGCTGGAATAGGAGCATGTGGCGGCTGTTTGGAATACAGGGTAAGGCTGTAATTTCACGCAAAATGCAAGATTGTTTAGAGTGTGCATGGTGCTAGTGCAGATTTCATGTTTATAATGTTTAAATATTGTGATAAAGAAACTGATCGCAAGTTGTTTTTTTTTTTTTCAAAGGTTCTCCAAGCCACGTTCGGAGCAGCACCAAACACCCAGTGGATCCTAAAAGGCAGCTCTATTTTTTGTCAGATTTTCCACACCTTTTGAAGAATGTGAGAAATGGATTTGTTGGAAAAGGATACCTGACACCAGCTGGGCATGTCCACATTTGTATTGTACTAGCAGCCTTCGAAGCGGATCGAGAAAATGTTACACTGAAAGTTATGCCAAGCCTGACAAATGCACACCTTAAGCCAAACTGCTTTGAAAAAATGAAAGTGGACATCGCATTTCAGCTCTTCAGCGACCAGGTCATCAAAAGACTTCTCATTTATAGAGAACACATTGAAGCCTCACATAGGACCGTGCAGCCGACAGTAGATTTCGTAAAAGAAATGAATCGCCTGATTCGTGTTATGACATCGAGAACAAGCGAGAAGGCACTCAAGCTTGACAGTCCAAATGTGCAATTTCTGAAAGGCTTCCTAGAGTATCTGCAGGAATGGGAGCAAACTGCAAAACCAGCTGGTGGTGGTTTTCTTACAGAAAGCACGTCTGCTGGGCTAAGGGTTACCATCAAGAGTACACTTGGCTTGTTGTCCTACCTGACGTCGACTGTGGGTTTCAAGTATCTTTTAACATACAGATAAGCCATGATAAGCTTGAAAAACCTTTTTGGTATAATTAAACAGTCGTCTGGCTGTAACGACCATCCGACAGTGTCACAGTTTCTGATGACTGTGAATTTACTCGCATTCTACAACCTGGCAAAGCCACCTAGAGGAGTGAACTGCACCCCAGACGTAATCAAAGCACTGCTGAGCCCAAAGGAGGTGTGTGAAACTACGAGTAAGTTCCTTTCAGACAAAATAGATGACCTTCTTGACCACGGAAACGTCAGTGAAGCTGAAGATGTAGTTCAAGCTGTCGTGTCTAGCAGTGACCATGCATCGTGCATAGAGAAGAAGAGGCACAGTGCTTTGATCTACTACACTACAGGCTACGTGGCAAGAAAGATCATTGCTAAGAACTGTTGTGCACAGTGTGCAGGCTGCCTATGTGTAAGCAAACCTGAAGCAAGTGCCGATCGACGCTGCTTCGTACTTTACTAGCCATTTTGACAATGGGGGCCTAGTGTACCCCAGTCAGAGCTTGTCAACTGCTGTAAAGGCCATGGAAGATGCCTTTACTGTGTTTATTAGTGAAAACAAGCTCCATGAAATGAGTTTAGTTGAATTTTCGAGTCAGCTACAGACACTGTCTTTTCCTCAACTTGGCTGCTCAGAGCATGAAAAGGCAGTTTTATCTACCATTGTAAAGTTTTTTGTTCTCTTAAGGTTTCGTTTTTTTGTCAAGGGCCTCAACAAAGAGAGGGATAAGCGCAAAGGCAGCGGCATAAGTTTCTAAAACTGCGTCGCTGCCAATAAATGCTTCTCATGTGCACATATGGGCCCTGCTTGCTGTACTTCTGTAACATGTCCGCGATTGATATTGCACGCGAATAAAAACGAGTGTTGCACGACTGTGTTTCCTGCGTTATTCACATTGCATGTGTTTACTCGTTCGCAAATGTAGTACGTACACAGCGAGAACACCTAAATATAATCCAATAAAATTAACCGAAGCGTTTCGCCTACCTTATTAGAGAAAATGTTACCGAAAAAGTACTTCACACACACACACACACACACACACACACACACACACACACACACACACACACACACACACACACACACACACACACACACACACACACACACACACACACACACACACACACACACACACACACACACACACACACACACACACACACACACACACACATATATATATATATATATATATATATATATATATATATATATATATATATATATATATATATATATATATATATATATATAAGATATCTATGTACAGCACAAGTTTCGTGTTTCGAAACACGAAGTTGTGCTGAATTTCACAGCAGCTTTCGCGCAAGCGACAAGTGCTAAATGTGCAGCTCCTCGACAGAGGCTCAAAACAAACCCTGAAACCTATAGTCAGCTGCCTCCATGACAGCTTTGGTCGATTACAGCTGAACGAAAGCAAAAATGCACTAGTCCTCTTGCCGATGTTGCGAGAGCGTTGCGTCTCGGCGGCACCCTGCCGACTTGCAGCGCTCCATGCGGCGGCCGTCGGCATTCATCGCTCGCGGTGCCACCAGGAAGGCCACGGTCGGCACACTAGCCAGTATATTCTAGGCACTATATCGCAGCGAACAGCGCTAACTGCTGAATTAGCTGGACAGCCGCTGCCTTCGGCCGTGAAGGAAGGTTGAAAAAGGAAAACACAAATAACGGGCAATATATACCACCGCTCTGATAAAATATTTGTAAAGTTACTAAGCGTCGCAGGTTTCGGTTTCGAAACTGGTGCTGTAGCCTGTATGACAACCATTTCCTCCATGTGTATGACCACCTCACCAGACCTCACCACCACAGGCTCTGCCCCATTTGGCACGCTTTCTACTTTCGCTTACGCTTATCGCTGACTCTGTTTTTGCATCGGTGATAATGTTTCAAATGTCCTTGTAGCATCCGTAGTCGTTTCAGCGCCTTGCAGTCAGTGCCGCTGTTTTAAGTCGTGAAAGCAACAGTAGTCGTCCTTGGCGAAAATGGTGAGGCATAGCGTGATTTCATTTTGGCGCGGAGAGGTGAACGCACTCAAATGTGGCCCGGACATCTCTATGTATGACGTTTGGGTGCACGTACTGTTCGGTGCCGACTTTTATGTGCGCGGACTAAGAAAAAATGTCGCTTACTGTCTATTGTCACGGAACGATCGGGGCAAAATACAGTAGAGTGCCAACTGATTTGTGTTTGTCATTTACGGCAGCAGCTCCATTTATAATTTCAGTGATCGAAAACTGTAGTGGAAAAAAAAAAAGTAGTTGACTACTGGCTGGCGAAGCCCACATCTTTCAAGTTAATGGAGTGCACGAGTTGCTTTCATCGCATCTGCCCTTTAGCAGCTGATACGCTTAAATTCGTCGTTTTTGGTTGTCGTGCGTACGTCGATGTCGTTGTGCACGTCTTCTATTATCTGAAAGCGACTTACCTCAAACATTTGCTTCGTTTACGAAGACGAAGCTGACACTCGGGCGTGCAACGTTGTCAAAATGCCGGAAACAATTAACAGCTGAAACTAAATGCTTGGCAGCGCGGAATCTGGCTAGCGAATCGCCCCGCTATTCAGTTTCTTTGCCATGGCTTTTGGAGCAAGAAGGTTGAGGGGAATATCTTGGCCAGGGGAGGGGGTATTGAATTGCATTACTATATGAGCTATAATTTTATCATCATGAGCAACTGTTGAACGTCAGTGGGTATACGGACAATACGTTTCCCATTGGAGGCGGTCGCCTGAACCATCCAGACTTCTAATCTCATCAGCGCACCTGACCCTCTGTCGCCATCTCCTACAGTTACTTTCGCTTAGAATCCACACCATTACCCGGAGCGACCATCTGTTTCTGCTCTCCGCATGTGCTCTGTGAATATTACGGACTTTAAATTACAACCAAAGGTGTAATTTAAAGCCTGTAAAGTGTGGTGTCCTTCGTAACAATGAATACATTAAAATGAATCTCAAAGGCTTCAAAAGTGTTCACTAAGCAGTGCATGATATAAATAATAAAACTGCTAAATGCTCTCTGATGGACGAAAGACGCTGACAAATTTAGGGATCACGTGAGAAAAAATTGCCACATGGAAATTTATGCACCACAGGCCCATGCACTACATGCATGCTGAAACGTCCTGCGCCATATATTTTGACCTTGTGTGCTGGAAGGTAATAAAAGAAATTAACAAATAGGCTTTGTAGGCATAAAGAAAGACAACTAGTTATGAAACGTGTGATTTTGCAAAGTGGGTATTTTCTATAGGCATGCACACAATTGTGTACGCAGCATCATAATGATATACTATGTACTGTGTTTCAAAGGCTGATATGTGTTGCCAAAGTCACTGTTTAGAGAATATGTATTTACTGAGTTTGTTTGCCAGTAAAAAATGCATCCCAGTATAAAGAATACCCAGTTTGTCTGAAACATGAAAATTGCTGCTAGATTTAGCACTCTCTCAGTGAAAGGTTGCAAGCTAGCTATGTGCATAATCCCTTCAGGTCCAAATTATTATCCAGAGGGGTGAAAGTGCTTAACTTTTCTGATTTTATTGAGAAGCATGCCAATACTGCACAGAAAAAGTTTCCATCGTCCCAGATTCTTAATCATAGAGCACCTATCAAGACCTCATATCTCCACATTATGTCTCTACACATGTTTTAAGGTGTAAATATACTGTTCTTTATGCATTCTTGTTATTTAAACAAACCAGCACATTTTAAGCATTTTAAAGCACTCATCCTAGCAAAACAAACAAAAGAATTGGCACACTGACTGAAGGCGTACGAGAGCTGCCACGAAACGTGGAGACGTTCATTTTAAAAATGTTTTCTGGTGTTCTGGTTTTTAGGTCTATTTTGCACATTTGGGCACTTTGTTATACTGTCCACATATCTACATATTGTGCCTTTTATTTAAGCCGTTTGACTGAAGCAGAGGTGTTTTCTGAAGCACCTTCTTGGCAAGGTGAATTAGGCACTTCTACAAGTTTCTTTCAGGATTGTCACTTCCCCATCGTTTCTTTTCAGAACAGGCTGCTATGCCTTCGCCGGTACTGCACAGCCAAGAGGCTGTTTCCCCCCATTGTGACGCCAATGCTTCCACCAGGCACCTTCGAAAACAAGGTTGCCATCATCACTGGCGGTGGCACGGGGATTGGCAAAGGCATGGCTGAGATGTTCTCACAACTTGGAGCGAACGTTGCCATCATGAGCAGGTGAGATGGGAAAATGGAACATTGCCTTTTAACTGCGGTTAATTGGGGCATCTGATAGAAATTTCAAGTGCTGCACAAATTGAGTGCCAAAGTGCTTTACAGATATGTGTGCCAAGGTGCTGTCACACTGGAAAAGCCAGCTTATGTATTTTGTATAATGTGTACAGTGTAACTCTACCCCTGTCCTTCTTATCTATCGCTCCCTTCTTCTTTTCCCCTTCCCTGTCTCTTTTATTTCTGCTAGCTGCAACTCTTGTGCTTCAAGCTTCGATAGCAGATGCCGAGGCTAGCAACATCATTTCCTTCCGTTTCATTTGGTTTTAATAAACCACTAATAATAAAGGCCAGCACTAAAGAGAAGAAGTGGAGTCATACCTCAATACAATCAAGAGGAAAGGGGACTGCTCTCGCCCATCTTGTTTCCCTTCTGCCAAACGAGATGAGTGTCCAAACACTGAGAGCAGAAAGCTGGGCTAGGTGCTTCCAAGAAATCAGTTTCCTTATGTACATAGGGTAGAGGGCGGGGTGAGGTTGTAGTATGTTGGGGTAAAGCAGCGTGAAGGGACTGAAAACACATAGAAGACACTGGGAATGCACTGGCTTGTCATTGCTTTTTGTTTGAGTGGTAGTAGCTTATATAGAAATATTAACCTTCGAGGCATGAACAAAAAAAAAACTTACGGAAGTAATCAAAAGAATTATTAATTAATGCCTTTATTTTGTTCGCTGTATAATGAAAAAGGAGCTAAGGAAAAAGCCATTCAAACACATATTAAGAAAGGAAATTCCCTTATCAATCATGTGCAACATAGTGCAGTGGGGCACAGCTGTTTTTCGGCGCTTGAGTGGTGACCCAAGCTTGTTGCTTCGCATTTTGTCATTTTCTGTATGTGGTGCATGCATAGGTTGCTTTTTTCTTTTTATTATCTGTATTACCCGCCACAGTGGCTTAGTAGATATGGTGCTCGGCTGCTGACCCGAAAGATGTAGGTTCGATCCAGGCCATCGAATTTCGATGGAGGCGAAATTCTAGAGGCCCATGTACTGTGCGATGTCAGTGCACGTTAAAGAACCCCAGGTGGTCGAAATTTCCGGAGCCCTTCACTACAATGTCCCTCATAGCCTGAGCTTTGGGAAGTTAAACAACCATAAGCCATAAACCTTATTATCTGTATTTTGTGTGAATAAGTTTAGTTGTGAGTTTTGAACTCATGCCGTTGGCCGCGTTTCTTGTTTTTCCACCTTAGTGCAACACCACAAAAAAAATGTCACACAAACAGCATCTGTAGATGAGAGAGGTGGAGGATAGAAGTGGCACGGCGTAAGGAGTGTGCAGCCACAACACTAGGCTGCACTCAGAAATGTGCACAGCTGAAAGGAAGGTTAGTTGGCAGCACATTACTTTTGGAAAGGGCCTACTCAACTGACATGGGGCACGAGAAAAATGTTTAGCACAGTAACTGACATTACTTGAGAGGGAAAAAGATACAAGTCATTTGGCACAAGTCAAAGTTACTGTTCCTGATGCATCTCTGGCCCACCTGCCTTAGAGCCACCGCGGTGGCTTAATGGTTTCGGACCGGCTGCCAACCTGAAAGACATGGGTTTGACTCCGGCTGCAGCGGTCGCGATTCAGTGGAGGCCGAATGCTAAAGACCCGTGTACTGTGTGATGTCAGTGCATGTTAAAGAACCCCAGGGGGTCGAAATTATCTGGAGCCCTCCACTATGGCATCCCTCATAGCCTGAGTCGCTTTGGTACGTTAAACCCCATGTACCAGCCAACCAACGTCCTGCATTATACGGCGCTAATTTATGTTGATTGATAGTGAACTTTATATGATGATTTAGTTTTAGCTATCACATCTTTCACTTCCTCTTTAAAATGGTACAAAAACAGGTGAAGTATACAAGACAGAGCTTTACTTTCCCTGTCTCATATAGTCTGACTTGGCATTTCTCCATGAAGGCTTTCTGAGTGTAACCTTTCTGTGTCCTTTGGTCTCTCTTAGCTTGCACGTGCTGCTCCTTGCATACACGGCATGGTCTCTCAGTATCTGTGTACCTATGTCATTCTGTTCACATGCTGTTGGGGATTTCATATCTTGTCCCATTGGCCATGTTTCAAGAGTGATGCAATGCAAAACTGTTGACATAGTTGATATGCTGGGATTTTGGTCTATGCTAATGAAAGTAGTGTGGTTGAAATTAGTTTTAAATCCTCCCCTTCACAGCAGCATTCCCTATACTTGACAGTGTAGCTTTGGTATACCGAAGTGCATTTTTTTTCTTGTAAAACAGTGATGTTGTAAGTCTTGTATTAGCATCAGCAGCTCTTGCTACAGCATACCTGCTGAATGTCACTGGTAACCACGCAGTGCGTCGGCCATCAGGACTAACTTTTCTGCTCACTGAAAACATGCACGCTTTGAGTTCTTAGTACCTGCTTGGTTTGTTTCAACAAACAGGAAACAAGAAGTGCTGGATGAAGCTGCCGAAGAGATTTCTTCTAAAACAGGTAGCAAGGTAAGTGTCACCTGCCGTGATTGGACTTGCTGGTTTTCTAAGCCACTGTGCTGAATCAGTGCCAGTGGTTTTTCGTTGATTGGTAAGTATGTGGCCCGACACCTTTGTCTTGCCTGTTTTAAGTGATTCTCCCAAACTTTGAGCATGTCTGACTTATTTGTACTCTGGTCTGATGTGGAGATGGTGTTTACTAGTGTGTTCTGTTTGAAAATGAATTTGATGTAACCATTTGGCTGATTAATCTTGAAAAAAATGTTGCAGGACATGCATCGTTTGGGAACTGAGCTTTAAAAAGTGAGCTCTGCTTTCAGCTGGTTTTCAGATGCCATCTGTTCATGAAGGATAGAATGGGTAAGCAGTGCATAGGAGAGGATTCCGGTTGTTTGTCGCTATCTTTTTGCAGCAGATGCATGTAAGTCAGTCCACACAATGCTTTACAATGGCTGGGTTGCACGCTACAGCTGTTTTTCTATTTCTTCTGGAACAGGCAGGCAGGCACGGATCCCAGAGCATCATTAAATAAAAATAGATTGCAAAATACAGCCTATGTGTACGACTGTGGTGCAAGTTAAGCTAGAGATGTACACATAGTGACTGCTTAAAAATATTTTGGCAGAAAAGGGCAGGTTTTTGTACCCTGCCACTGGATCCATTGTTCCTACCAACCATTTCTGTTGAGTGATGGCAGTTAAGGGTCAACTCCCAGATGTGTAGGGCATTCCATGCATGTGAATGACGAAAAATTTAACCCAAAAGCTGACTTGACTTGGCATTGGGAAAGATACAGGACAGTTGGTAAATATCAGAGGTACTACTCTGCACATAACACAACAGCCACAGGTAAACTGGATGTCATATTTGGCAGCTGTGTTATGAAATGGCTGCTTCAGGGTGCCGCGAAAGGAAGGGGACAAAGCTGGACTGCAGTCGGCCACAGCACTTGTTCAGCACAGCTGCAGTTGCTGGCATAAATAATTTGGGCTAAATAATAATAGTGTGTTTGTGAGAGTCTGTGCTTGAAGTCAGTTCACCTGTGGTGCGTTTTCTTGTGATCTTAAGAATTTGAATCGCTTGCCTGTGTATCATTTTGCAAAAAGTCACAACCATCCTATCTACACGCTGCGCTTGCTTGTTTATACAGTCGAGCCCACATATAACGGCCCCACTTAAGACGAACTTTCGCTTATAATGAACGAGACCTGCGCGACCGTCAAAATATACATTATTTCAATGGCACAAAATCAAACGTATAATGAACGTCATTAACCCCTGCTGATCGGTTACAGCGAACGGACGGCGTAAACCCGGCGCCGCGATGCGAGATAACCTGCCTCCAACCCCTTGTGTGCCCGGCGGGCGGTATGTTTTCCCGAGCCTCATCACAGGCGAACTGCCCGCTTTGTTTCGTGCCGCTCTCAAGCGAGCTACCCTTTCCCCGCAGATGCGCCTTCCAAGATCGCCCTCCCGCCCCTCCTCGCAACTCCGCTCCCCTCTCCTCACTCTTGCAAATCCGTGCGTGGCCTCCGCGATCAACAGCACCGCCGCCGGTTCTGATCGCAGAGGCCACACTCCGTGCAGCAGGCCTTTCGTGGGAGCCAAGAAGTGGCTGCACTGACGCTCGCGGGCGCCTCTCAATGGTCTCTCCGCTGGCGCTGTGCGTCCGTATCTTTAGCTTGATTGCCACTTGTGCGCTTTGCACATCTACCCCATTATGCGCTTTTGTCACTCTAGTTGTGGTGCAGAGGTTTCGTTGGCTTCGTTCAAATCATGGGCCCTCATAATTCAGGATAGTGGATGGGAACACCGTGCCCATTTCCATTGAATTCAGCGGTAGAGATGATGAAAGCGGCCTTGGTGGAGGTGATGGCCACTTGCGTGTGGAGCTGCTTCCGCAAGGCCGGCTTCATCAACACAGCGTCTGATGCTGAGCCTGATGCTTCAGAAGATGACCAGCCCGGCGGCAATTTGTGGCAACGTGGCGTCAACTCTGACATGGGGGTCATGACATTGGTTGGAACGATTTTACTTCCATCAATGACAACTCCTACGCCGCTGAACCGTGCACAGATGAGGGCATCGTTTCTGAAATGCAGGACGAGAGTGACGCGGAGGAATCAGATGAGGAAGAAACTTCGGAGTCAGCACCCATAAGCGCGCCTGTAGCAATGGTCTACATAGAGAGCCTCAGACAACTTGTCAATGCCAAGGGCCTCGGCGAAGAGCACGCTTCTGCTTTAAATAAACCGGAAACCTCCTTATTAGATCTGCACTGCAAAAACAAACGTCCATCACTGACTTTTTCGCAAAGAAAAAATTTTGTGTCTTTACAAGCAACTGTCTTCAAAGCAGTGGTCCACTTACTACGAACTTCGGGATACAACGAACGGACGCCGCGTGACACTCATGTTCGTTATAAGTGGGCTCGGCTGCATTTATATTGCCCCAAGCCCGGTCAGGGGTGCCAAAAATGTTTCTCGGTGCGACATCTGGTATGCGTAGTGCATACACAGACACAGACAAGAGTGCATAAAAACGGACGAGCATGATATGTCTCCTTTGTTTTTCTGCATGATCAGGAGCCCTTTAAAGGGACTATGCAACAAATAAGAAGTCACTTGTAAATGTTCTCAGTGCTTAGAAATGATGCTAAGAAGCATTCACACCAAGTATGAGTTTTCGGAACTGAGCCGGCAATTTATTATGGACTTCTAAAAACCGTGTTTTTTAAAATTCGCGGGCCGATTAATGAGCTCGTAGTGACCAATTTTGGAACTAAAATCGTGGAAGAAAGACGTCATACTACCCATGACGTCGCCAGGCCGCCACACGCTCTCATTCGCTGGAGCCACGACGTCACGGGCACACTTCCGGTAGCCATGAAAATCGTCTGCTCATGCCGCCGTGCGACCCTCTCGGGCAAGCGCGAGCCAGGGCATTTGCCTTCGCGCATATGGTTTCAATTTTCCTCTGCTGCCTCCTTCTGTCGGGAGTTCCGGAGCCACTCGCACGGCTCTCTGTGCGCACGCATAGGGCTCGATGCCCATCGCGACCGTAAAAGCGAGCAGTCGCACCTCGAGGCCCGTGTTTATTACTGCTAACTACAACAGGTGACAAGCAAAGAAACCCGACGCGCGCCGCAATCCAGTAAGGCGAAGAGACCGGAGAGATGCCGCCACGCCACCAACGCTGCTGCTGGGGGGCTAGGAGCGATAACCGGAAGTTGCAAAATAAACGTCAGCGGATGGCGTATTCATGGGCGGGGCCCAGTCCCAGAGCTGTTTTCTTTATTTTTTTCCGGTGCTCCTTATGTACGAGTTGAGGTGGGAGAGGAGGAGCGTAATTTTTAATCGTCTATATCTTCGCTGTTATTGATGCTAGCTCAAAAATTCTTGCACTGGGGTGATGAGTGATCGAATGCCTATATCTCGTCTGCTTTACGTAATCTCAATTAATTTATTGCATAGTCCCTTTAAGTTGCCTTACGTTTTACATGTCAGTTTTACTTAGACTTCTTCCCTTTAACCCTCTCCGCCATTTGTTCTCCTTTTCTCCCCATCTTTTTTTTGTATTTGTTCAGATTCCATTAGAACATATTTGATTCTTTGAGATTTGCCTCCAGTGTATGCACAGAGGGTCCAATATGCATTTAAAGCTTAAAAAAAAATGGTGCCCCTATCACGTTATCTGCAGGTCTTGGCTGTTGCAGCAGATGTCAGAGATCCTGCTGCCGTGGCTGCAGCGGTGGACCGTTGTGTCAGTGAGCTTGGCCTGCCCGACATTGTTGTGAACAATGCCGCGGGGAACTTCATCAGCCCCACCGAGATGCTCTCCACCAATGCCTGGAAGACTATCGTTGACATCGTGCTCAATGGGACAGCCATCGTGACGCTGGATATTGGCAAGAGGCTTATAGAGGCCGAGAAAGGTGGGAGAGTTAATTTGTTTACTTATGCGTGCGTGCTTTGCTTGCAGAAGATACTGGTTTATCTGATTGCAGAGAGTGGATGTAATACCTGTGCCAGATGGACAAATGGCCATTAAAGGCTTAATGCCTTAAGTTTTAATGCCATTTGCTCAGTGCCACACACTCAAATTTAATGGCATTAGCCTTACTTCCATTCGCAACCTACTGAGTTTGCCACAGCTTTTTGCCAAAGCAATGCAAAGAAAAGCATAGAACTTTGTTAGGAGCAGCTTCCTATCAAGTAGCAGATGGTTTATTCTTAACTTTCATTCAGATTAAGATACCTATGCTGCATTTTCAATGCGAATAGTGCCGTTTTACTGGCACTCTCTTGGCTTGTGTGCTGACATGCGAGTTTAAGGCTGCTTTTTCAACTTATTTACATAGAACTGTGGAACTTTATGCAGAACAATTTTTGTTTTACATTTAGACAACATTGCTGAGATTTTGGGCTCGTTAACACTGTATAATCAGGCAGAATTTTTTACCGGCTTGCAGGCAATTTTGTCGTTGCGACTTTCATATGATGACATTAAATCTGGACAGTAGCATCAACTCCAAAAATAATGGCATTAAGTTCCCAGAAAAGCCCACTTGACCGAAATTTTGCAAACCACAAGAAGGTTGTTTTTTCGTAGTACACCCCCAGATTATATTACCCACAAAACATTACGTTCCAGTTTCAAGCAGTTTAGGTGCCAACGGCATGCAAAAATCAGTCTTCAATGCCGAAACTGGAAAAGCGCATGCCATTACAGTCCACCAGAAGTGATGCATATTTGAGATGGGAGTCCAGACAGGTTCGGAGTGTCTGCTCATTGCGGCTCGTACAAAGCGCTGGTATTGGTAGCGAGTGCAGCAATTTGCTCAATAAATACTGGTTATATATGAAAAAAACATATATTAGATCACATAACACGCATCTTAAGTCAGATGACACGCCCCAGAAAAAGTTTTAAACGTGTTTTATTTGCTGTGATAGACTAGAAAACTTGCGAAACCTCTAGAAAGATGATCGCCCCGCAATGCTAGTGAGCATTGTTTGCTTGGCAGCATTCGATTACAGCTTGTGCAAAAGTTCGGACATCGGGAAGGAAGGCAGCGTATTCAAATATAGGCAAAGTAGAAAAAGTGCTTGTATTATCAAGTCAGCATTTTTGAGCGGGCACGCGTGCAAACAGCACATGTGCGCTGTGCTGTGTGTACTTTATGGTTATTGTCTTGATAAAAAACAAATGACCTGATTCTCCTTTCTCTTCTCATTTTTCTTGCCCGTGGAAAAGTATTCCTGCCTGTGCATAGGAATCTGGAGCAGGTGCAGTGAATGCGAGGTAAATCAATAAAAACAGCTGGATGTCAAAAAAGAGAGCTCTAGAGAAATAAGCACAGCGTAAAGCGAAAAAATATTCCAGAAACAAAATTTGTTTTGCAAAATAAATATATATTTTTCTCTTCGCGGACCGTAGCATCAATGTGGTGCCAATGGTGGGTTGGTTCATCTTTGTGCGCCTCGGCCGGGCAAGCCACTGCGCGTTGCAAAATACATACCGGTTACAAATGAACAAAGACTTATGCGCTGTGTTCATTACTCTATTTACCTACAACCACTTAAAGCCTGTGTAGTGCAGGGACAGAAAAGCTTTTCTAATCTTTTCAGCCACACAGCTGGCCAGCAGTGTGTTCCGTGTTCCACGTGTCTCTCTTCGTTTGTGTCCCAAAGTTCATGCTGGCCCATATCACAGAATGACATGGTTGCCACCCCAGTCGACGATGTGCCCACCACGCGAATTGCTGGTAGGCAGTGTATCTGTGTCCACTGAGTAATAATGCAGAGCATATAATCACAATTGCGTGTTGTCTTCCTTTGAAAATATTATCATTCACATAACTTACACGTTCAGGTCTCTGAGGTCGTGGAAACGCGCCGGATGGTAATGTTGAAGTTTCCTGTTTTCGACCTCAAGTATGAATGGCTTGAGGCCGTAAGTAAGAAATTCAGCGTTTTCAGTAACAGTCGTGTGGCCTTCCAGGATTCTGAGCCCGGCCTGCGAGTCTTCGCGGCAGCAGATACACTCAGTGCACGACGGCATTATTGTGCATTGGGTAGAGCTGCACCTGCAATAAACGCGTGCATGTTGATCCTTTTCAGACGAAGCAGACCTCTCCTTAGACCTCTGCCTAGTGTAAACAATGTGATGTCAAAAGGGCGTTGCTCGATGAGCAAACCTGTCCACTTCAGCTTCTGAACCGGCTAAGCTAGCTTGTGACCAGCGCTCTCCCATTGTCTTTATTGTCCCGATTAGAGATGCCTCGCAACCTTTCTTCTCCCAATTATAGCCCCCTCGCTACGGGGCATGCTTTGCTAATCGGACCAGAAACACATACATGCTCTGGTGACGTAGACTAGGACAGGCCTTTTGACAAAGCCCTAACCACGGAAGGGGTTAGCACGAGAGAGAAGTGTCAGTCACCCACCATTGTTGTCTTTCTTGAAAAAGAGAGAGAATTCACATTAAAACCTGAAGTCCAGACTGTTGACACCAGCTTTCGAGATTGAGTGTAAAGGGCAGTAACCGAAAGAGTACAATGGCACTTTCCGCAGCCACGCACTGCGTCGACATGGTGCAAGCAGTTAATTTTTCTCGGAGACCATCGAGCTTCGTGGTGAGAACAGCCGGAAACGTGCCAGAAAAAGGGCCTACAAGGGGCGCTCACCCACTTGAGAATGCCTGAAACTGGCGAGCCGGCGATGCCAGTTTCTCAATGGTGTGTCATTTACGGTCCAGCTTGTTAAATGTCCATCACATTGCTAGGGGACTGCGTCGTCGACTACAGAGGTTTTTGGACGCTTCTAACTATAATACTAGATGCTTGACAGCCCTAATAATAAAAATAAATATTGTTCATAACATGCACACTATATCGAGCGCAGATTTAGCCAAAGCAAACTTTCGGTCAAGTAGGCCTTTAAGCATTTATACTGTTCATTCCTTGTGTGCGTGTGGCACGGGTGTAAGAGTCAGATGTTACTGTGGGTGTGTAAATGTGCGTCTATTACATTCAGCATCCATCTTATGCCCCCTTTGCTCCTATCAGTGCTTTAGTAGATGCAACACAAACACATGCATTTCCTCATGGCCCATATATTGTCACGTAGGTTTTTTACATAGGTAAATAGCCTTGTGGGTGAATCAGGGATGAAGCCTGAAGAATTAGGCACTGCAGCGGTCAGCAAAAACGGCCGATGAGAGAACACGAGGCGCGCACTTCTTCCTCCGAAATCTTCGTTGTCTCCTTCAGTTGTCCCCCCCCCCCCTTGTTCGGGAAGCATTGATCCGATGCTAAAGAGGGCTTGTCGTGACACAAGGTCAGTGCATCCTAGCATGGTAACGTTTGAGGCAGACAACATGGACCACCTCGGAGCGCTTCCATCATCGAGGTTCGTGTGTCTCGTGAGGGACAACCTCATAGTTGAGCTTGCCGACGTGACGAAGGACTCTGTAGGGACCGAAGTAATGGCTCAGGAGTTTTTCGCTCAGTCCACGGCGTCGAAATGGGTACCAAACCCAGACGAGGTCACCTGCCAGAAATTCGGCATCTCGTCGGCGCAGGTTGTAGTGGTGCGCATCCCGGTTTTGCTGTTCTGGTAGTCTGATGCTACCGCTGAGGTCTTCAAGGTAGTTTGCTGAGGTCTTCAAGGTAGTTTGTGTAGTCCCTTAGGCAGGGGCAGGTGTTTAGCTGCATTCTCATTAGTACATTTGCCGTGAATTTAATAAATTACCTGCTTTGAGACTCCTGACCTATATAAATTAGCTGCTTAGAGGCTATGCAGACAACTGCCACTTAGCACTTTTTGCTTGAAACATTTGAGAGGATAAGCAGTCCCTGTGTGGAGCCGTGAAGATCAGTATTGCTACATTTGTGAACAGCTATCAGTACTGCTTGTCACTTGCCATCAGTTTACACTGTGAGAGCTGCAGATCAGCTGTAACTGTGAAGCACATTTTCTTGGAATACCCATCTGATATAGATGAGAGAGCCAGTTACAAACTAAAGTGAGGGTGCAATTACTGAGATGCCACTGACTGTGAACTGCGCTGTCAGGGACTAAAGTCTTCAGGACGAGTGAGCAGCAACTGAAGTGAGATTTGTTATTAATGATGGCTTGAGGCCACACTTCTGGATGTTATAGTTCTGCTTACGGGGCCTTGTGCATAGCAGTAAAATGTGGGAATGGTTTCTGGACGTCTTGGAGTGTTTAGTCCCCAGTAGTGCATTAGGTCCCCCTCAGTGTTCTTTGCAGCAATGCCAGACATTGAACTTTATGTTTTTATACGGGCATGACATTGGCCTTCTTTTTTGACAAACTTGTAATTCTTTCTGTGTCATGACTTGAAATGTCTACACCTTAATTCCTTGACTACAATTTAATTTTTTTACCCATTTTTTGCTTTTGCTATTCTCTGTACCCATTACTCATCGGCTTCCTTCCCCAAAACCTCATCCTCCCCCAATGAAGTAACACACCAGCAGTTCTTACATTCTGTAAAAAAAACTGTTCCTTATTAAAGATCTTTCTCTCAACTTTTTTCTCTCTGTATCATAGGTTTATGACTTGCATGTAGCTGTTTTGTGCAAAGTTGGAGGGGCAAACAAGAAAGAGTGAAACTATAAAACGGGAATGGAGCATTTCTACTGGGATTGACACACTCATTTTATGCTTACCATATTTACTAGTGTAAGACACAAGCTTTTTAATGTGTCACCGTTAGAAGCCCTTCCGTGAAGAAAAGGCGGCATCACGCATTGTTGTGTACACCACCTGACATGGTTGGCAGATGGCAAAGTGGAGAGAGAGAAATCCCCCTCCCCACTTGTAGGGGAGAGGAAGAAGAGGCCAGGAGTTGGCTGCTGTGGGAAGAACCAAGTGGGTGGCTACTGTGGATAGAGCAGGTTCTGACACAGGTGGAGGAATGTGCATCCTGAGGGTAGTTGCTACGGGAACAACCCTGCGGTGGCTACCGTAGAATGTGGAGGGCCAGTCAGCCAATGCAAATCAGCTTTCGCTGATTAATGTGCTAAGCCTAAGCCGGCAACCACAGCTTTTCAAGCAAGGACAACCCCAAAGGTTAATGCAATATCATCGCATAATGATAATTGAGCGCCCCGTAACTATTTTTCTGAATTTTGCTCTGAAGTGGGCCTTGCATGTGCCAGGGCCACGTGCACCATAGAATACCTGTACAGACAACATAGCGTTGCTGAAACTTCTCCACAGAGTAATGCAGCAGTTGATGACAAAGTACTACAAGCACTTTTATTCACCTTTACTCTTTGCTTTCACTCTCATTGCTGTTCGTTGATCTTACGTCACCAGCGCGTTCCCAGAAATGGCCACCTTTTGTGCTGCCCTTGACGTTAGAAATACCAGTCACATTAAAGTTCTTTTAAAAGCATGTTGGCTGAGAACAAGCACCACATGTTCAAAATCCGCGTGTGGACTTGTGGAAGAGATGCCCTCTTCAGTTGCTCAGTCGGCATCATTTTGTAGCTGCCCTCGGCCATCCATGCTGCATAGGAGCGTTGAAACTTCACATTCCTACGCACAAAAGAAGTATGGAGCCTTGAACGGTGGGGCCACGCTATTGGGCAGTTGAGCAGCGGTGACAGTGATCATGATTGACAGCGTAAAAGCAGCTAGGGCCATCCAGTAGCGCATTGAGGAATGGATTGTGATGGTTTTGGTTTTTGTTTTTTCCCCACTATTTGCGTCCCAAAGTTGGGGTGCAGGCCTTACTTAAGGGAGGGTCTTACTCAAGTAAATGCAGTACTTTGGGATGTTTAGCTCTCTGTGTCACGGTGATAATTAATCTTTTAAAGTCTCATTTGTGTAATGGCTCATTTTGGTTCCGTAAAAGAACGGCTACTGCCATCTATGTTGTAAAAGTAAAAACACCATTAGGTGACTTCTGTTCATAAAAGCCATTCAGAAAGCAGCGAAATACACATGTCGAGGTGAACTCATCATAAGCGAAAAAGTGGCAGTCGCTAATGACGAGCAGAGGTTGTCATATATCTTTAAGGGTTTAAGGCAGTGCGAGTATATATGTATCTGCTGTGGTCATGGTTGTTGCGGTTTCAGTAATAATTGCTGTAGTAGGTGCAGTCATTGTTTTTGCTGATTACTTTGTTAATACTGAATCATAGCATATATACCATCGAAGAGCTATCAGATAAGGCCAAGTTGAGCGCGGTCGTGCGTGTATAAACAAGCACTGGTATTGCTTGTAAGCATGGGCATAAAAATTGGTCCAAGTTATTGAAGGCAGTGAGTTTATATTGCAGATGCTAGAAAGACGGGCCTGATAAATGGATCCAGTGGGCTTTTATTCGATGCTGTGCAGATGTGAATGAAGTAGTACATATGATATTATGCATGCTTATCTCTAGTGTCATGGTTTCTTTGGTGGCTTATAATTGTGAATAAATGAGCACAGTGCATGTTTCCTTTCAGCATCAATCCACGATGTTAAAAACAGATTCAGATTGTGTTAGCCGTTTAGTTTTCATTGTGTTTCGTTGTACCATTGATTCTCAAAGGTGGCTTTGGTGTCGTTGTAGGTAGTTGTTGTGATTGTTCATGCATGCTATTGCTCATGCATGCATGCATGCAGTTGTATATCGATATGGTTGCCCTGATCTTTTGTTTCAGGTGCCAACTTCTTGGCTCTATCTGCCACCTACACCAAGCATGGCTCTGGCTATGTCGCACCAAGTGCAGCAGCCAAGAGCGGCGTTGAAGCACTAACGATGTACGTTGAATTCACTCCATCTGCCTTAATTTTGTATTTATCATGCAGCCATTTACTCTGTACTTAAAATGTGGCACCACATCAGGTGCTTGTCACACAAATATATATTGAGTTTCTTTGTTCTTAATCAGCACTATCTGCTGTTTTAGCCTTGTAGCTGTGATCTTCAGCTGCTGAACATTATTTTTCACATTACTTTCTGCTGTGGCGGTCACATTTTGACGGAAGTAAAAAGCTAAAGTGCCTGGGTGCCTAAATTTCTGGGCACAGTAAAGAACCCCAAACCGCAGAAATTAACTCGGAGCTCCCCACAACGGCACCCCTTGTAGCCCCCAGTATCGACATGTAGAAATCTGTTGACCAATATAACCGTCATTCAGCGCTCATTAAAGTTTCAAGTGGATATAGTGTGTGCTTGCACTTGGCTGTTGGACACATGGCTGATTACTTGGCTGGCATTGTGTACGTTTGAAATTCATTTGAGCACAAACAGTAGTGTGTATGGTTCTAGCATGTTCAGCTTGGTCTTGTTATGAACCCTCGGTTTGAAGATTCACATCCTGTTTTGACGTGCCTTAATCTCCAATTTGTCATTGAAACTTTGATTCAGTGCTTTTAGGTGCTGTGAGCGTCTTCGCAGATGATTCCGACTTCGTCTCGCCCCATGTGTGTGTTGGAGGCCTAAAGCAGCACTCAATCCTACGGCATTATAGTTTTGAGTTCTCAGAATTTCCCAGATATATCTCAGACCTAAGAGTGAAGAAGTGTTGTTAATGGCTATGCTGCAGCCTCTTCAAGAGTGCCCACTTACAAGCCCGCATGGCTTACACAGCTGCATGTGGGGGTTTGTGTATGAGTTGTGCCCCCCACCCCCCCCTACAGAGATTTGGCAGCGGAAAATTTCTACTGTTTATTTGGACAATGGAATGGAATGCACAGCAGCCATGGAAGAGTGTTTAGTGCTGCAGAAAGCTCCTTCTCAGCTACTTTTAGAACCTGTGCTGCTATCTAGTGAGTACGAGTATGATTAAATTCAGTCATTTCCCTCCTTTTCAGACGCTCTCAAGAGGTGGGAGTCACTGCGAGCTTGTTTTACGGTGCTTATAGAAAAAAAGCAAGCGCATTCACATTATTTCCAATAGGCAGTGAAGCACTTTCAAGAACTTAGTAGCACTCATAAATATGCAACCAACGCAGATTTTATGCATTTTGATTTTCTCTATTGTGGACAGTTTATAACTTCAATTCGCAGTTTATAGTTTTTTCTACCTAGGGCATTTCTGAGCAGACAGCCCAAGGCTTGAAAGGCAGGAAGAGATATTTCAGTTATGTTTTAGACCCAAACTATCACATTCTCAAATGTTAAAAAAAAAATCAAATGACACAATTTGTGCCCTGAGCCCCTGGAGGATGTGGGAGTTTGTTGTTTGGCAAACCCATATGGGTGTTTGGTATGTAACCATTGTTTTTCACCACACTATGCTGTGTGTGTTGAAAGCCTTGTGCTCCATTATTCATGTTTCACTGTGCCTTGGCTTTTAAACAACTCGTGCGGAGGTATGTCTTTCACAACATAAAAAGAGCAAAAATGACGACACCAAAATAGTGTCATCCCATTGTTGAGTTTAAGTGCATAAGTGTATTTCAGTGTTTACTCGAGATCTTGTCTGCAGTCTGCCTTGGTAAACTGAATTCCAGCTTTAATGCTACGCTTATTAGTTTTGAACTGACCTTTGTTACATGAAGACTTTCCACAAGGACATTATGAGATGGTTATTTGCACTGTTTTTGTTCTGTATGGAATGCTCAGTTGTTTGCAGAGTTTGACAGCTTTCAAGCAACAGTTATTTATCCTGCTTGACCATCTCGCTTGTAATTCACGTAATGGCATTGTGCCCAACAGCACTGTCTTCAAGTACAGTCAACTGAAAGTGATTACGTAACAGCACTGGTCGCTCAAAGTACTTGTGTGACTGGGTATGAGTGATTTAAGTAGCTTGGACTAGCTAATAGATGGGGAGCTTAGAGTAGATGTGTGGTATTATATATTTGCAGAAAGTCAAACAAAGTTTGCATTCAGTTAAGATACCTTCCAGGACTGGAATTCCTTTACGCATGGAAGCAGCTATGCTTTATGCAGTGGACATGCTGATAAAAAAAAATAAAATAAAGAAAGCTCTGGAGTACATGGTTCGTATTTCAGTGAAATCTTTATGTGAGACTTCCTTGAACTTAGTGGTGCCAACATTGCCTTTGTAATACATCGTAACCCAAAGCTGCTGGCCATTGAGAATGTTATCAGGTATACTTGGGCCTGCGGCTAAGGCCTATGGCTGAATGCTCAGAAGTGACCTGAGGTAAGAGTCTCAGGCCATGTGAAGCGGTGAGTGGGTGCACTTAAGCCACCACCAGTGGTCACATCACTACATAATCCTGGGAGTGAGTGCTTCTGTAAGAGGTGCAGTGCAACTATTAACATCACTTACCTCCCAGAAGATCACGAAAAGTCTGGGAGATTTGTAAAGTTTAGTGGAACACTGTTTTGATATCAGCAGCTTTATTTCTTCTTTTTTATGAATGGATAATAGTGGGTATAAGTTTAAGCTTGGTTCACTATTACCTGTGTCTTGTAACAAGGGTTTGTTGCCTCTTGTTTCTTGAATGGCGCATGTTTTTCTTTTTTATTTCCAGGTCACTTGCAGCAGAGTGGGCCAAGTATGGCATGCGCTTCAACTGCATTGAGCCTGGGCCTGTTTATACTAAGGTATAGATGCACTTGTTAATATATATTACAGCTGACGTGCTAATTTAATCAAGGTGAGCAGTCATTAAACATTGGCTTGAAGAATCCAAAGTTTTAATCAAAGGATGTGCTCGAGATTTTTAGCTAGTAGGTCTTCATGGACTCAAAATATCTTGTGTTGGTTGTCGATTCTCAGAAAAAACGTGAAATGACACTTGTGGCACTCTAAAACCATCTGCATAGCCGTTATGTCACAAGAACTGTTGTGCGTGTTGAAATATGGCTCCCGTTTCAACTGTGGTCAGTTTGTGATTGCAGGATGGCTTTGATGAAGAGCTAAAGACGCAGACATCTGAACATCATCAAGTATTGCCATTGCTGGTTCTAAGCTTTAACTGTACTCAGTCTGAAAATCCTGTGTCCATCAGTGCTGGCTTGAAAAAAAAATCTCACTGCTGGTGCTTCTATTACAGCAGGCAACATTTACAATCTGCTCAATAGGAATTCTCTGCTATAGGATAACCATGCGGGCTGGTTGATGTGGAATAAACATAGTGTAACCAGCAACAAAAATGGGAACAAAAGAAGTACACAGGACAGTACGGGGAACCAGGGATTCTCTCTAGTTTAAATTGAATGATTTCATTGATGTCATCAGAAGTTCAGTGCTCATCGGGGGCAGTGCCATATGATGCTGCACGCTAGAGTTTTTGTCAGCAAACAAGGGGCTTCCAGAATTGTTGGCATTTATTGTTTTATGTGCGGCTGAACTTGTCACGGCATGGTGGGCTTTCTTCCAGCATTACTTAGCAGTTTAGTCGTTAGGTTTCCCATCAAGTTTTTAGTGGAAGTGTGTGTTTCTTTAGGCAGGCTGCACAAGTATTGTCTATCTGTGTGCATCTGCTCGTTCTGGCCGTGATGCAGTGAGAGTGTACATCGTATTTTTCATGTTCATTTCGCAAGCAAAGTTATATTGCCATGTCCTGCAGCTGCTAACAAAGGACATGGAAAAGTGACTAGTATCAGGGTTCATGGTAACGTGCTAACTCAGGAACTTTAATATTTCAAGAACACTTGTTTTAGAAAGTGTAGTGTTGCTCCGCAGTAACACAATGTATGGATGAACCCTCAAAAGAAACTACTACAGTTCCCCCTAGATTGTTTTGTTGTGTATATGCATCAAAGGGGCCTACCCTAATTAGAATTCATTACAGTTTGACAATATATCATATCATTTGCAGTGAGATTATTTGACCCTGCACCCTTTTAGGCACCTGTCACCTTCATTAATTCTTTAGTGTCCCCAATCAGAGCAATCAGAGCTGCTGATTTAGATGATGGGGAAAAGCTCCAAGATTCTCCCAAAAGCTGCTAGACTTGCTGCCCTTTTGGACAGTTGACAGCCATTCATTCTGTAATGCTTTCAACTAGCTTATTTGTTAATAGCGGCGCTTATCTACAAAACCACAGATGCTTGTACTACCAGCATTGTGCACACAGTTTTAAATGCCTATTGAGCCAAGGGCTTTCAAGTTTCTCAGTTTGTATCAGACTCAAAGAAGTTGTTCACGTTCAAGTTGACTGCTGTCTAGAGGCTCTGCATTGGTGCACCAAGCAGTCGGGGTGTCACCTTCACCATGTGTAGTTTGCACATATGAGAACAACCTACCTGCAAGTTTGTTCTGAAAAGTTGAAGAAGTGAATGCTTATTTTTGAAAGTAACTAACGCTATTGTTCTGGACATAGTCGAGCTGCACACCTGCGCTTATGAGCAAGCAGTTCTTAGGTATTTTTGTATGTTTGGAACCGCTGAATATTTTTGTACCTTGGCTATAGTTTTGCAAAGTAAACTATACTTCTAAGTTAAGCAACTTCTCAACTACTATATAGTACTCCTAAATTATGAACACCCTAGGTCTGAGAGTACATAGCGCAGCTACTCAAATGCCTTTGAAATCTCGATATTGTTCAGCTTTGCTCTGTCAACTACTGTTGATAGACTTGAATCGATGGCTGTCTGAGCCACTTGTGTTGGAGTTCTCAATTGGTTAATGAGTTTATAGACAGTTGGTTTGAAGGACTTCAGAATGCTCATGTGATTGACGCAGGCATTTTTGGCATTAAATAAAGGTGATTTTTGCACTTTCGTACATTTTTTATTTGGGCTGCACCATCTTTCTTTGGGACACATAAGAATTCAGAGGCTTTGAGAAATTTTGAGAGGCTTTGAGAAATGTGCACTCTCAAAGCTTTGAGGCTTTGAGAGTGCACATTTTATTCACATACCCTGAAGGCATCAGGGGGCATTACATAGGCGGGTAAGAATACAAGACATGAATAAAAACATTGATAAACACAAATAATGAAAACAAGCAATGTGAAAAATGTTTCACATTTAAAAGAAAAAAAAACCAGTTTGCAAACAAATTCATGTATTTTTGGTATATTATTTTTTAGGGTGCAGTAAATATTGAGAACTCCTAGAAGTCCCTATGTGTTGGTACAGGTGACCATTCTATGCCACTGTACAACAATGCAGTGTAAGTGGCCGTTCGGAGCAAGCTGCATAATCTTACTCATCCCCACATGCCAGGGCTCTCTGTTCACTAATGGAGACAGCAGTAAATGCTTCATTCATCTTAAATTGCCATGAATTTGCACCTAAATCAGGCACAGTTTGGCAGCAGGTTTGGAAAACTAGCACATTTGGCATACAACTTGCACATTGCACCCAAAATAAAAATAAGTGACATGCCTGTTATATCTGGTGGCACTGAAAGAAGTGTAAAGAGTGGAGTACAGTTTGAAAAACTGAGAGGCCTGCTGCTTTGGCATGCACTTCATTCTAGCAGGTGATAGCACCACATTTCTTTTGCATATGCAAAAATGCACCAAACTGGTCATGCCTTTGTACTAACAGTGGACATAATTTACATAACAGTTACATAACAGTGTACTAACAGTGTACATAATTTACATAACAGTGTACATAACAGTGCATAATTTTTCTTATTTTAGAGCGAAAGCTCTAGTCCTCCCGCACAAAGCTGAAGTCCATGTGGCTATGAAATGTGACTTTCAAACAAGGAGGAGCGGAAGCTTGGCTCTGAAGTCATGCCACGTGACTCGCCACGCCTCACCACAGCTGCGCGCATTGACCTGATGGCGCTCGCTAGCCTCGCATCTATCGAATCATGTGACTCACTACGCCTTGCCGCAGCTGCGTATGGGGAGCCGACAGCACTCTCACAACTGCCAGAAATTGTGTGATTTGCCGTTCGCTATATAAAAGTGTGTGGCTTGTGCTTACCTTCACACAAAGCCATAGATGAGCAGCGTGCCGGAACTAGTGCTTCAACGATGTATTGTTGCTGTCAAGCGGAATCTGATGATCTTTGCGATATGGAAAAGCGTCAGATTAGATAGCTGGGTTCAGCTGGATTGAACCACAGCTATTTTTTTTTATTTCTCTTATTGCTTAAGTCTAAGAGCTACCCAAGCTAATAAACATGCATTCACTCCCTCATTTTTAGTGAACCAGGTGACTGTTATCACCAAATGCTTTGTCCGTGTAAAACACGAGTGTGAGCAAGCAGGTAGCCTTTGGATTTGATGCATTTAGTAGTTCTATTTCCACAGTATAAGGGTATTACCAAACCAAAATTGCATAATCAGTAAGGCTTTGTTTATGTAATTAACTTTTTTGTGTTATTTTTGTTTGTGGCCATGTGCTATTAATGGATGCATGCTGCTGCTATGTGTGGTCATGGTCCAAAACAGCCATCTAGTCTGGGGATTTCTCTATTATTCAGTCTGTAACTAGAAAATTAGTAACTGGAAAACTGAAATGAACAAACTTGTACATTTTATAAGCAATTCAGCAAAGGCTTGCAGTTGTGCAGGCGACTGCCAAAATGGGTGTATTATATCTAGCACCTTTGCGGTGCCTCCCTGAGTACTTTCAGTGCTTACCACGTGGGCGGTTGGACTGGCTGCCTTATTTAAAGGAGTATGGACACCTAATTTTGGTGGCATGTTTTCTTCTCTACAGTGATGCGGAAGACTCTACTACGCATGAATCATCACGTGATATTCACCTACGACTGCTAAATAATTTATAATCGAATTTTTTCTGCCATGCTGTTTCGGTTTCAAAGCCGAACAATGGCTGTGACGTCAAAGAGTACTTTTGTGTCATCTGAGGCATGGAAATACGTCCATATAATCGCTGCTTCATCACTGGCCAAAGTCAATAAAGATGGAAAGACGTTTCGGGAGCACTACGGCTTCCTTGTTCACTATCTAACCGAACCCAGATAATGAACAAGGGAGCCACAGTGCTCCCGAAACGTCTTTCCATCTTTTTTGACTTCGGCCAGTGACCAGCACTCCTCATCACCATGATTCCTGACCAGACGGTATGCCGTCAAACCCTTGACTACTTCGCTGCTTCATCGTTATAATTTACTGCAGTGCTGAAGCCAGCCTTCCTCAAGAGCCGGAATGAGAGCGAATGTGGAAGCAGCGATTATATTGCAGTTTTTTCATGCCTCACGTGACCTGTAAGCACACTTTGACGTCACAGTCCTCATTCAGCTGTTGAAGCCGAACCCAAAACAGCACAAGAAAGAAATGCGATTATAAATTATTTAGCGATCGTAGGAGAATATCAAGTGGTAATCCATGTATAATAATGCTTTACGCATCATTACAAACAAAAGCATGCACCCAAAAGTTAGGTGTCTATGCTTCTTTAAGCTTTCTCCTAGGGGAGACTCCTTTTCTGACCAGGTGGTAGTGTATCACTGCCTTATATCAACAACACTGGGTAACTCTGCAGCAGATGCTCCTAGCAGCTTTGCAGAAATCTACCGCATATTTTCTGTAGTTGGAAGTGTTAGCTTCTATTTTAAAAAACACCCTGCATAATTATATTTGTAAATAATAGCTGTAAACAGTAAAATTTATGAGGGCATATGGTTGCAGTCTCCCGCCACCAGTAGGTGCCCCGTTGAAACAGACTGGCAGTCACAATACAGTGGGGATGGGTGCAACACGGCAGGCACTGAAAGAATTTAAGGTGACTTTGTTGTGTGGAGGTAATCTGCCACAGGGTATGGCGGAATTCAATGCAGATAATGTGCGGTGGGCTGATTTAACAATGTTGTCTGTTGGCCTATTCGGTAGTGCTCGTCGTGTCCAGTTCTGTCAACCCTTGTCTTCACCTGCGTTTTCAAAGTTCGGTACGTTGATGCCTAGACTTCTTCAATTCATGGCTGCAAAGCGTTGCTATCACATGCAAGAACATGGTTTTGCAGTGTTCTGGTGGTGTGAATTTGCTGTATTTTTATGTATTTTCGCCTTCTGTTCAAGCTGCTACGTTGTTTTGATTCCCTGCAGGGTGCTTTCAGCAGGCTGGATCCAGATGGTCGCTTCTCTGAGCAGGCTGTGAAGGGTGCCATTGAGAGGCAAGGGGAGATACCTGAAGTTGCCAACTTAGCAGCCTACCTGGTCAGTGACTACTCAAGCTGGCTCACGGGCGAGGTAAGCGAGCAGTGGGCAGAAATGGTGGTCTCCTTAATTTTCAGAAAAACTGAGACTGTTTTGTCTGTTCTTGTGCAAGCAAGCGCTTGTGTATTTAATATACATGTATGCATTTGTTTTGTGCATGCAACTTATGTGTTGATGCATGGGGGCAGCTCGCTAGATGCCTCACCAGCTTTACATTGCTGAGAGGTGATAGTGGCAGCACGTAAGAAAGACGTGCATATTCACGACAATGAGAGATGAACAAGAAACAGCACTGGCCAGAGCGAAAGCATGGTAAACAAAGGTTATGTTGTGTACAGAAAAATTTAATGCAATCAGGTTCTTGGCTGTGAGGAAGCAAATTAAGTATGTCTTTTAGCTCTTTTTTAAAACTGCAGTCAGAACAGCACAGTTCATTGTGCGACTGCGGGTACATATTAGGTGGGTCAATTTCCAGATTCTTAGAAGGTTCCTATATTGGATTTCAAGGTCAGCATTAATACCCATTCTAAGCCTTTTCTCAGTGGCATGGATTAGGCAGGTCAATTTCCAGATTCCTAGAAGGTTCCTATATTGGATTTCATGGTCAGCATTAATACCCATTCTGAGCCTTTCCTCAGTGGCATGGATTTGTGTGCTCTGTGTTATCCCCTCTGGTGTTGCACTGGACTTTGAAGTGCAAGGGAATGTTCTTTTTGCTTGCTGGTTTATAGGCCATACGGGCTTTCTTTGGAATGATGCATCAGGATGGTACATAATTTTTTTCAGCAGTGCTGGACAGCAGGACATCAAACAAGAAGAGAGAAACACGGTTCTATGTATTGCTGTCCAGTGCTGTTGAAAAAAGCTTGTTATGGATTACCAACTCGCCCGATCTGCCAATCTTCTACCGTTCGAACTTAACCATCCTGGGAGCAAATTGATGGCGGCTTGTTCAGGCTTGCATAACTGCAGAACTGTGCAAGCGAGGACTAAAGCTTTGAACACATCTGCATGTTTATGTGAACCATGCTGGTGACCAGGGCCTGGCTTCCTTGACGCCAGTTTTGTGGCCTTGTTTTTGCTGAGACGGAGGCTGCAGGAAGAGCGCCACTCTGAAAAATTTGGCCATCATAAGTCGTGCTCTAGTGGTGATATATGATAGAAAATTATGATGGTTATGAGTTTGCTTTCAGTACATCCTTGTGGCATATTTAGTGTTACAGTAAAACCTCATTAAGGCATACTCACTTAAGTGGTAGTTCTGCTTAGGACATATTTGCATGGAATCTCTAACTTAGCCTCCATTTGCTCTTTCAGGTGGCATTCTTGTTTTGATTGACAACAATTATCTTTCTGCCTAAATGGTACATTGTCACACAAAAGTGTGCTTACAATGTAGATTGGTAAGGGCTCTGTGTGCGTGCAAGCCTCTAAAGCAGAGAGAAGGGGAAACTCAAGACGCCACACTTTATACATGATGGAACAACAAACAAAACAGCACACTACATATACAGTGAAAGCTCGTTAATTCGACCCCCGTTAATTCGGACAATCGGATAATTCGACCTGCACGCATGGTCCCTACAATTATATATAGGAGTCTATGGGGCAAAACTCTCGTTAATTCGGACAAATTTTACCGCCCATCGGTTAATTCGACCTAGTTCCACGGCCCGCCAAGAGCGACGCTACTGTAAAGTTGGAAAAAAAGAATGTAGTGTAGGCCATCCGTATGGTCATCGTCATCAGCAGTGCGAGAGAGGGCGAGGGAAGCAAGGTTAGCAGTGGCCGAAGTGCCCGGTGTCTTTCTTTGTGCTTCGTTGCCTCTTGCAGTCGTGCTCAGTCGTCGTGTTAACCCTATCTTCAGCAAGTCTCGTTTTGGCGTGTGTCGTCGTTGCCCCGTGTTTCTTGCTGCTACGTGCTACGATCGCGGTTATTGAGCCCTAACACGCCTTTTTTGGATATTGCGTGCTTTGCCAGCGTGTTTACTGTGCTGTTTTCGAGTGCGTAGCGCGCCGTGCCTGCGCGCCTCGCCATCGCGTCCTGCTCCGATGGCGACACCGGCAAAGCGGCCGAAGTACAACCAGGCGAAGGACCTAGCCACGAAAGTGGAAATATTGAAGGTGCTGAAGGATGTTGTTTCACGCTCTGACGTGATGGTCAATTATGATGTTAAAAGAACCACCTTGGCCACTTACGTGAAGAATGAAAACAGCATTATGGAGGCGTTTGACAGTGAAGCCTACGGTGACAAAAGGAAACGACTGCGGACTGCGGCCCACCCGGAACTCGAAGAAGCCGTAATGCGATGGATTAGAAATGCATGCGAGGCCTACCTCTCTGTGAGTGGGCCATTAATTTGTGCCCAGGCTGAAAGGTTCGCCACAAAAATGAACCTTGAAGAGTTCAAAGCTTCTGAAGGTTGGCTTGCTCGCTTCAGAAGCCGTCACAATCTGACTTTTAAGAGTGTGTGTGGCGAAAGAGCATCCGTGGACGAAGACAGGATCGAGGAGTGGCGGATCACCGGGCTTCGTGAACACCTAGCTGCGTACGACGCTCCGAATATATTTAACGCCGACGAAACAGCGCTTTTCTTTAAAGCACTCCCGGATAAGACGATCAGCTTTAAAGGTGACCCCTGCACAGCAGGGAAAAGAAGCAAAGAAAGGGTCACTGTGCTACTTGCCGCCAACATGACGGGAACAGAGCGTCTGCCTCTCCTAGCACGCTTGGTCAGTAGGCCTCACGATTGAACACCTCCTGCAGCACCTGACAGCCGTGTGCCAACGTACACACCTATTCCTCTCCCTGTCCACGTCGCCACCCCTCCTTTTATACGTCCACCTCATTTTCTTCTACTTCTGCCTCGTTTTTGGTTTCATTGTCGTCTTTTCCATCTCTTTCAAAAATACCACTGCACTCTCTTTTCTTATGTTTCTCTCAAGTGCCACATGCCACTTAACGTGCCTTTCCTTAGGTCCAGTGTTTTACTCATCCCTCATGGAAGACAGTTGGGCTAGTTGGTGTTACTCATCCCTCGTGACAATGGCCGTCATGTTTAAAAGTTTTTTTCCAAAAAACTGCTTCCTCCTGTGCAGACTGGGCAACATTATTTTTCTTTCTTTTTCTTCTGCCCACACTAATATATGTCCTTGAAACACACAAAACCACCACCACCACACAACATCTCACCACTTCAAATAGCACTAATCAAAATCACACACGTTCACCATTGTTTTCACCACCACAACTGGTGCACTGACCACCTCATTAAGGCATTGTATGAGAAGAAATGTCACTTCCTTACTTCTACACACCGGCCACCCATCACATCTCCAGCAACAGCGTACAAAATGTTAATGCACGCACAAAACCCAAAGTAACTCGAGCTAATAAAGTACAGCCACATTCGGTAGTCGTATTCAACCTCTCAGCTGTTACGTTTTCCGCACCTTGTCGTCTGACAGTCTGCTCGTAAAATCTGCTCCAACATTTTCTCTTCCTTTAACGTACTCAATGCTAAAATCATACTCCTCTAGTGTCAGACTCCATCTCAGCACTCTGCTATTCATCATCTTACTTTTATTCAAATATTCCAGCGGCTGGTGATCAGTCTGCACTCGGAATGGTTTCCCATACAAATATAGACGGAAACGCTTCACTGCCCAAACCAATCCAAGACATTAATTTTCTACAGTGGAGTAATTCTGCTCTGCTTTATTTATCTTCTTAATGGCATAAGACACTGGATGCTTAAACCCATCTTGTTCCTGCAACAACACAGCTCCGAGAGCTCTGTCTGAAGCATCTGTCCCCAAAACAAATCTTTTTTCTATGTCTGGAGCCAGCAACACCGGTGGTTGCAACATATGTTGTTTTAACCTTGCGGAGGCTCGCTTATGCATGGACATCTATTCTACCTTATTACTAGCTCCCTTTTTTGTTAATGACACGAACGGCTCTGCAGCATCCGCGTAATTAGGTATAAACTCTTTATAAAAACCAGTCAGCCCGTGAAACGATTGTATAGTCAAAACTTGATTCAACGAAACTTGATTTAACGAGTCTTGACTTAACGAAGATATCCCTATTCCCCTTCAGATGCCCATAGGGTCCAATGCTTTGACTGACTCGAAATGACGAAACTAATTTCGTCACCTGTCCCAATTAACGAACCTTTTCTCGAAAAATGCGTGTGAAAAAGTTTATTTTCAGTCTATTGTGTAGAGGACACCCCAAAATTTATTGAAGCAAGCCAACGACCACATCGGGGATCGCCTTTGTCCTGCTTTTACCAATCTGCGCGGCGCAAAACGACACAGCCGGTCTGGAGGAGAGTGAGCGCTCTTCGCAAGTGCGTGTCCGGGAAAACGAGATAATTTTGAGTTGAGTTGACCAGATGGCACCAGGGGTAAAAAAGTTTCATGTCACATGCCATAGATGGCACTGTTGCGGTTTCTTCTGCAGATATTACCCCGTGTTTTTGTCCTTCTTTCTCTTTTTGCTTCTCTTTGCAAATGCTGTGTCGTGTTTGCCAAGCTCAGCTTGTTAGGCCTACAGTACTTACTGTCAGTCTAGCCAGGCCGAAGTGGGAGACGAAGATCGACATTTTCATGGCAGTTGAGATGGTGGCGGCAGCTTGGAGAGCAACGAAGCAATCGGTAATCGTCAGCTGCTTCAAGGCTGCTGGGTTCGATACGCTAGGCTCTGAAACTGTCGAAGCTGTACCGAACTGCGCAAGCACCATGCACCAGCACGAAGATGCCTAAGAGTATCTACGCTCAGTGATGAAGTGCCCATAGAAATAAGTTTCATCGACTACGTGAGAGCCGACGCAAACACAGTCACGACGGAAGTTTTGGATGACGCCGGTATCTTGCGGCTTATAGGAAGCGTGGAGGGAGAGGTGGTCGAAGATGCTGACGACGACGATCACAAACACGGTGATCACAAAGCTCCCGGGTCAAGTGATAGACGCCCTTGACCTGCTGCAGCAGTTTGCCGGAACACACGAGGGGACCGAAGACGCACTGGACGCATTTTAGGCTTACGAGAAATTCGTGCAGCCATTACTTACGAAGCGCATGCAAGAAAAGATTACTGACTTTTTCGCTGGTAAATAAATTTGTAGTCCCCTGAGGCCCTTCTTGTTGTGGTAATAATTTTTGTTTCTTTTCATACGTGCTAGTGGTGGCGTTCGTCTCTGCGGGCCGCAGTTTCATTTTCAGCGCATTTATGCTTCGCAAATATAATGCCGGGGTAGTTTTCTGGATGCTGCTGCACCGTATAATCCATTGTATCGATCTAAGTGGCTGAGAAATGCATCACTCGATTTAACAAAGTTCCTGATTTAATGAAATAATTTGCGGCTCCCCTCAACTTCGTTAAATCGAGTTTTAACTGTACTTCCTTCTTAGTTCTTGGTGGTTGAGCTACTTGGATTTTGTCCAGAATATCTTCCTTTGCAGCAATGTGACCCAATCCACTGGTATGGCTCAGAAATGCCACAGCTTCAAACACTGTCTCTCATTTTGGTTGGCTTAATCATTAGGTTAGCCATCCGGATTCTGTAAAATAGTCTTTCTAAAGTTTCCAAGTGCTCGGGTCACGGGTGAGTCGCCACTAAGATGTCGTCGATATAATGTTCTGCATTCTCAAGACCGTGCAGCACCTTCCTTATTAGCTTTGTAAATACAGCTGCTGCAGTTTTCAAACCAAAAGGCATGAACTTGAAATGGTACAGTCCACTCCCGCAAAAGAACACAGTCTTTTTCTTTGACGACTCTTCCATGGGTATCTGCCAGTAGCCCTTAGCTAGATCCAGCTCCGAATAGAACTTCTTGTTTGCAACTTTAGCGAAGACAACATCAAGTCTTGGAATAGGTTCGGCATCCGCTACCAAAACATGGTTCAAGCGCCGAAAGTCAACGCACAGTCGATTTGAACCGCCCGGTTTCTTCACAACCACTACAGGAGTGTTATATGGTGAATTTAATCTCTCAACCACGCCAAGCTCCAACATTTCTTTTACTTCATTCTCTATTGTGTCTTGTACAGCAAGCGGTAATGGGTACGGCTTGACGTTAACAGGTTGATCCGTAGGGAGTTGCAATCTACAACTGATAACATTAGTCTGCCCGGTACGGTCTGAAAAAATGTCTGAATACCGTTGAAATAGTTCCTTTATCTCCGAGATCTTTTCCCCATCAAAGTCTTAATTTATAGTCACCTTCTCTCAGACCACTGTCTTTCGGTGTTAAATGTGGGTAGACTGTCTACATCTTTCTCTTCATGAATCACACTGCACGCCATTCCTGCCCCACATCTTCGCTCTTCATATTTCATGAGCATGTTCGCGTGAAATAATTTCTTCTGGTTGTTAACTAGGAGTTCATAGTCAATGTTATTCCTTCGTTGTGTCACTAAAAACGGCCCCTTCCACTGCATCAACAGCTTGTTGCATTCAGTAGGAAGCAGTATTAACACCTTGTCGCCAGGCTTCAGTGACCGTGCTTTCGTGTTTTTGTCATATATCTTTTTATATCTCTCCTTGCCTTGCTCTAAGTCCTGATGCTTGATTTTGCAAGTCTCTTCAAGTCTTTCTCTCAACTCAAGCACCTAGCTGTACATAGTTTTTAAATCCTCTTACAACCGTTTGTCGTTCCAAATCTCTTTGAGGATTACCAAGGGGCCATGCACTCTTTGTCCATACAACATTTCAAAACGGGAAAAACCACGGCTCTCCTGCGGAACTTCATGATAGGCGAACTTGAGTGCGGGAAAATACCTATCCCAGTCCTTTGGCTTTTCTTGGCACATCTTCCTCAGCATGGACTTGATGGTACCATTGAACCTTTCTACCATACCATTCACCACGGGATGATACGGTGAAGTGAATAAGTGCTTAACAGCCAGGCGATCGATCTCTTTCATAACTTCAGGCGTAAAGTTGGATCCACGATCACTAAGGATCTCATTTGGCACCCCATAACGCGAGAACATCTCAAGCAAAGCTTCTTCCACCTCCGCGGTATCAATTGTCTTCAAAGGCACTGCTTCCGGAAACCTCATTGCCACATCCACTAGAGTGAGTATGTAACAATTTCCTTTATTGGACGCCAGTGTTATGGGTACAATAATGTCTGCAGTTACTTTAGAAAATGGATGGTCAATGATAGGCATGGTTCCCAAAGGTACTCGACCCATTCTTCCCTTCTATATTGTACATTGGCAGATGTCGCATGACTTCACATATCTTTTAACTTCACTTAGGATCCCTGGCCAAAAGAATTCTTCCGTTATCCTATACACGGTGTTCTTCACACCCTGGTACCCAGCTAAAGTCAAGTAATGACCAAAGCATAACACCTGTGGTCTCAAATTTTTTGGAACCACTAACTGTGCAATTTCTCTTCCTGTATTAAAGACACATCGTCTATACAATAAGTCGTCTTGAAGCAGGAACTGATGTGTCGTGCGGCTCCCCTTTCTTTGCAGTACGTTACCAACTCTGTTGAAGCAGTCACTCAGCGATTGGTCCTCTCTTTGTTGTTTTGCAAGGACCTCCGAAGTGATATTTAGGTGTACTATTGGTACGTTCAACTGCTTCAACTCCATTTTTGGTCTGGGTGTCGTCGATCTAGTTTGCACAGCCGAAGAGAACTCCTTCGTACGCCCTCTCTTTTCTTCCTGTGGAGCGTTTGATCCCGATGACCCTTGTCCATCAAACGAAGGCTCATCACTGGCATCCCCTGCATCCTTTTCTCCTGTACGTACTGGCATCTTCCAATTCACTTCGGTATCATCAACACTGCGTGCCCCAGCAACATTTCCAATAATCAAATCATACAGTGGGTTCTCTACGCACTTTGCTGTTAGCCATCCTTTATAGAATGGGGTCGACACCATGATCCATGATCCACGCACTGGGCTGTCAACAAGGACCACACTCGCTTCATGTCCCGTGAATACTAGATCTTGCACAATACAGTTGGTTCCAAGCAGACAGTTGGTTCCAAATTTTTGCAGTGGCATAGGCAATAGTTCTTTTACCGTACACATTATTACCAGCTGGACAGTTAAAACGACAATTGAAAAAATTTCTAGTTGGATGAGATGGATGTACGAAAACAGATGATGATAGTGGGATGTTATGGTTTAGTATATGTATAACCATACAAGCTAGTTTGAAATCCCGCATAGCAAGTAAAGGTGTAATGTCTAGGTCACAAAAGAGCGGAGCAGATCTATCTGTGTGTTTACTATGTGTTATTATACAAAGGGCTCTTTTTTTGTAAAATTGCTATATGCGTGTAAAATAGGGCATGCAGCACATGTCACAGCAAAAAATGCCCAAAATCAATATCTACTGATTGGCTTTATTGTAAAACAGCCTGCTATAAGCAGTTACTGTATGATTAGCCCCATAGGTAGAAGGAAGGGTGGCAGTGGTTAAATTGTTCATGGCTTTAGGTATTCAGAAAACTTATAAAAGCACTCCAAGGAACCGAAGGGTTCCGCAGAGCCCATTTCGAGAACTCCTGCACTAAATTAAAGTTCCTTTTTTGTGCTCTACATAGGATATCAAGAATGTTTTATTGCACTTCAGGTAATTTCACAAAAATGTTCACAGAGAAAGGGATGTGCGGTGTCCAGTGGCCTACAATGTGGGCAAGCGAGTAGGCAGCTAGTTTTTGCAAAGGAGGCAAGATGATGTCAAACAAAGAAATGCTAAACTGTCCAAAAGACAAATACTTGAAGACAAAAAAGAAACAATGCTTTTGGTTGATGATAATGGTGCCATCATTGTGATAACAAGTTGGCAGATTGGACAAAGATACCCAGTCTAGAATTTTGCTATTCTGTTCCATACCACTGGGAGTCAAACTTGTAGGCTGAAGGACTTATCAGAGACATTAAGCTATTTATTTCAGTGTATTTTGACTGTGACAGGAAGTGGAAAAGTACACTAGGACCAACAGCAGGACGCCACAGCCTCTCACAACAGCCCAATCTGCAGCCCACACATTGCATGCTGTGGAGCAATTGAGCCCTTGGCATGAATCTAGGTCATTTGAGCCGAATAGTGTTGCAAGAAAACGCATAGTCAGGAGGATGTCAGCAAAAATCTCAATTCATTTTGCAGGAAGATTTTGACAACTGCCTTCCAAGTTGCCTCATTAAAAAAAATAAAAAATGAGGGATCAGAGTCTCCCTTTTTGGGTCCATTCATGATGACAAAAGTGAGCATGCAAGAAGGTACTCTGGAGACTGTACCACAATGAGCCAACCAAGACAGTCGAGGTCACCAGTATTGATGGCGTCATTTCATGTCAACACAGAAGGAGCAAAAAGAAGGTCAGGGAGAATGTAAGCAATTGCATGAAAGCAAAGATAGGACCAGAAGTTGGAGAGAAATAATGGGGCTAGGTTAGAATAAATCATGAAGTTATACCTGCAAGTGTTGATGTGACCAACAGAATGATTGTATTTTGAGAGAATAGCTAATAGTTTCTGTTCAGATTTCTTCTGACTTGACATGGCACAAACACATTGATTATATAACCACTAAAGTATCCAAAACCCTCAGTTTCATTAGGCATAACTTGTACTTTGCAAATCAGGCGATCGAACTCTTAGCATACACAACTTTAGTCAGATCACAACTAGAATATGCCGGTTTCATCTGGAACCCGCATCAAGCTTGCCGATGAACTGGAATCACTTCAAAATAAGGCTACTAGGTTTATCACAAGGAAATATGCTCGCTACTCCAGCATCACACATATTAATCATCTCTAAATTTAAGCTCACTTGAAAAATGAAGACTTGTCACCCTGCTATGTCACTTTCACAAGCTCTATCACAATCCTTCACCGTTCAGAGAATCTCATATCAAACCAACACATCGCATTTTCCCCCGATTAGACCACTGCTTCAAAGTGCAACCCAAGATAGCTCACACCAAACTTATGCATCATTCACCATTGTTCCTTGCCATTTATCATTGGAATGAACTACCTGCAGAAATCGTTTCCGAAAATAATTACAACGCATTTGTGAGCAAACTGAAGTGCTTACTCTATGCTGGTTCTTAATAGACTATTATCAGAAGTGTATTCTTTTTTACATTGTCTTGGCCCACGTGTGTGCGTGTTCTCAAACACTTCTTTTATCCAGTTATGTTTCCTGTTTATCTGAGCGCATGTTTGTTTATGCGTCACTCTGTTATGTAATACGATCACTTTATTGGGTTTTTTTTAACCCCCTATGTAATGCCCGTAAAGGGCCTTTAGGGTATGTGGATAAAAAGTATGTTCAAGTTTTATGAACACAATAATCGCATACATTCAGTCGTTTCTTTGCTGACTTTTTACCTGTATACATGCACCTTTCTTTGCTGCAGGTTATCCGCATCGATGGAGGTCACCTAAACTACCATGCCAGTGTTTTCAACAGGTTATCTGAAGTGCCCAAGGACCAATGGAAGGTTCTGGAGGCTGCCATCAGGAGTGCCAGGGGTTCATGATGGTTTGTACACATATGTTAGTGTCTAGGGAAATGTACTTTCAGCTGACAGACTGAAGGAGCTCTTTAAGCGAATTTCAGGAGCTAAAGGTTGAGTAGTCATCTTTGCGGGATTAGTACTATTTACATTCCTGACAGATGACCTAATGTCTTTTTAGTGCTTTAAATGCAATCTCAATTGTTGAAATATTGAGGGAAGCCAAACTTCTGATGCAGTAATACTTTGTTAGCACTAGTTTCCACTAATAGTTGGTAACTATTTAATTTTGATACCAAGGTCCTGAATTTTGCATGTGGTCTGATTACTGATTCAGCTGGTTTTTCAGGATAAAGCAGTTTTGCACCAAGGGAATGGTTCCTTCTCTATGCAGTATATGTGCAATAGCATTTGTGGTGACGGTTATCAAGTGGCTCATAGGCATTCTGATTTTGCAAGTGTCAAAAAAAAAAAGTAGAAAACACTCATAGACATCAAGTTAAGCACTACATCTATGAAAGCTGAAGTGTTCATTACACATGCCTTGATAAAAATATATTTTCTTGTAGGAATGAAATAAATGAATATTTTCACAGGTCTTCACTTTCTTCATTTTTGCATGCTTTTGCACAAGTATATTTCAGGAAAAGAGTTAGCCAGGTATGTATACTGCTAGGAACTTCTGAAGATTGTTTTCATGTCTGTTGAAAACAAGTGCAGGAATTTGGGCAGATGTAGTCTGTTGCTCTTTTAAAATTAGATGAATGTAAATGTAAAATTCATGGTTGTAAAGCAAATGCAAATATATATATTTGGCTGCAAATTCTAGTAGATGTTTCTTAATTTTAAGCTGTTTGGGTAAATTTCATCTCTTTAGGACAGCAAATATTTAATGTCCTAAACTTTTGGGGAGCTCATTGAATGCTGTCATTGAAGACTTAAATTTCCTTAATATGTTGACGAAGAAAAAATGCTGTTTTGTTGTTCACAGTTTTTTCAGACTGAAAGGAGGCATTTGCTAGACTTGCTAATAGTGGTATGAGTAGGTTTGCCCTGAAAGATGAGTAGCATTTCGATGGTCTTGACACCCTTTTCGCACCACTAGTGGTGAGGAAGTCGAAACGTTTGCTCCCTGTGGTGTGGTGATGGTGCGCCAGTGCCCCAATGGCCTGTTGACCCAAAAATTGTTAGCTGTGATGATGCTTACTCAGACTCGATCGGTATTGAAATTTCCTTGGCCATCCAATGGTTTACTGCTGCCTGATGTTTAGGACATCTGCAGGACGTCAGCAGATCACCAACGGATGCACAGCGGATGTCCTCAGCAGATGCAATTGGCAGTCCTAGGCACGGCCTGCGGACATCTTAAAAGTGAATATTTGGATGCTTCACGAACGCAGGACACCGTTTACCTGCACATTTAATGTCCTACAGAAATCCTCTAGAAACCCCACTCAGAATGTTTGGACCATTTTTTGCCCAAAGAGTCCCCTGAGATATGACTGTCATACCATTGAATACGAGACCGCAGATGACGCAGAGCTCATCCGTCGATGTTTGCAGGCAGATATACGACATTTCTTGGAATATTTTCTAAAACATTACTAAACCCTCAGAGAAAATTTGGCAAATCCAGTGAAACAACCTGGAGGTTGTCAGAGCCGACAGTTTTGAAAACACCTTTAATTTGAAGTTAACTAGCTTTAACTGCCAAACCGTCCGCAAGGCACCGTGGACAATGAGGGCAACACTAGAGCATTACTGTGTGGCTGATGCAAGCCAGGGGCATCCCGCCTCCTTTAAATTTTTCGTATCCCTCCTCAGAGTGAGAAATTTTCTTTTGAACTCCCTCGGGCAAAGATTAAAAAAAAAAAAGCATTGCTCTGCAAGTAACCGCTCTGCAAGCAAGGGATATAAAGGAGTGAGTGAAAAAAAGGTGAGGGAAAGGCGCTTTAGTGAAGTTCTCCAGATTATTTTTGACCATCAGGGATTATTTAACTTGCTCGGACACCGTACAGCACGTAGCTGTCATTTGCGTTTCACCCAGCGCTACCCCTGGGGCCATATGATCCTGCACCCACGGGCTTAGCAGCATAACACCATAACCACTCAGTAGTTCCGGTGGGTGATTATTCAATAAATTGATTATGAGCAGCAATATGGCACAGTCTCTCATTGGACGCCTTAACCATGTCGTGAGGGGAGGGATGAAGGGGTGTGAAAAGAAAGAGGCAGCCTAGTGAGCAGTCATTTTTTTGTGTGTATGGCGTTTGGCGGTGCAGTGTCAGTGCACGTTAAGAGCTCCACATGGTCAACTTAATTCGGAGTCCTCCACTACTGTGCCTCTTTCGCTTAGAGGTTTAAACACGTCCATTCTGAATCCGATAGGATCCAGTGGTGTTGGACGGGGCAAGTCTGAGCCTCTTGAACAGGTTTAAACGGATCCAGTTTAAATGCCCTCTCTTTAGCACTTTCTTTTGCAGGATTTACCTGCTCCAGGAGTTGGTACTATATGCTACAAGGACAGCTAAATATGGCATTTACGTGTGTAGTAAATAGTACATACAGACAAATCTCATCCTGTATGAAACGGGGTGTCTCACACGACCTGTTTGGCTCTACATGATTTGGGACCCATTCGATTTTGAACTGGATTGGTCCTGTTTGATCCTGTTTCCTTTGTGATCCTACTTCAAATGCTTCCTGTTTGATCATCCTATTCGATAAAACCTGTTTAAGCTCATTTACATATTTAGATAGACCCTTCCAAACCACCTGCTGAGGCACAAACTTAGCGACGGAGCAGTAAAAAAATCTTCGTATGAGCCCACCGATACAGAAGCATACGGAGGCAAGATGATGCGGTACGAGCTGTCGGGGCCGAAACCGGACACAGGGCTCCCATCGCCAAGAATGAGGGCACCACAAAGACGCACAGTATAGCTCCGTTAGTCAATTGCATAAATGGGAAGCATAATTGTAGCATCACTTCCCCTCCCCAACTTGAAAGTGCAGCCGCATATACAGCTCTCTCTCCGGTAATGGAAATAATTAGTTTGCATCGCTTAAGGCGAAATCGATAGTACGAAAGCACTAGCCCTACTCCCAGCGATTTCGACGTCTCACGCGAAGAAAATAAAGCCTCAGCCAGACTCAGTAAGGGAATGGGTGTTCAATGTAATGGACCAAGCAAAGCTCAATTTTGGGATGGCCCTGCAGGGTAAGGATGTCAACACGTGTGGCACGTGAGACATGTGCCAAACTTCGTTGGACGACCCGAAATGCGACCTTGGAATGACATTGGCTGGTTTAAAGATGGGTGAGACGCAAAGCAAAGCTCAATTTGGGGACGGCCTTGCCAGGTAAGGATGGCAACACATATGGTATGACACATGAGGCATGTCTCAAATATGGTTGGGACACCCAAAATTTGCCCTTGGAATGACCTTGGTCGAATTTGTCAGTTTTTCTGGGTGTGCTGGGGTGAAGACAGGCTTGGCCTAGTCTCAAATGAAATTGGCCCACCTCCAAAAAATGGGGCTGGCCGACCCCTGAAATTTAGATGGCCAACCCCTCAAAATTTGAAAATTCAGTTGATTGACGCTCGGAACTGACCTGGGAGAGCCCCAGAATGGGTTTGGCCCATCCCCAAAACTTGGGTGGTCCCCTGAAATTTGGGTGGCCCACCATGCTTTTGTACAATATTTCGTGCTTAGCAATGCTAAACCATCAGCATTTTTTTCTCTACGTTCATGGTGATAGTGCGTCGTTGATAACGAAAACGGCACATTGAGATGCAGTGAGTGAATAAACCTTATTGGATTATTAGTTGTTGAGCTGGCCTTATGTGAGATTTATCGATGGTCGGGAAACCTATTTCAGGGCTCTGCTGGCTTCCGCAAGCCTGATGGCTTTTCTGACCGGAAAGATCTGGTCCTCTAGGTCTCAGCTGACCAGCAGTGCCTCCTACTGATCTCTGTTTGGATTGGCTATGTGAGGTTGAGGTTTTATGTTGTGTGATGTACACTCCCATGTTCTGTGGTTCAGGGTTTATGTTGACGCGCACCATGGACATCTGTCCCTAGAAGCTGTGGGGTGTATCTTATGTAGTTTATGTAAGTTTACGATGGTACCTATCTGTAGCCTAGGCAGATCGGTGGCCTCTTCAGTTTTCTGTGAAAGGGTGGGTAGATCGTACGATTCCCACTCTAGTAGTTTAGTATCGTTGAGCAGTCGGTATCGATAGGCACGGTAGGTCATCTACCGTGCATGTGTTGAGGGGCCCGGTAGTTTGCGTATCCTCGGGCCACTATATCCGCACGTAGATTCCTGTAATCCCCTCGGGTCCCAGTGCTTGTTCTTCTTTGAGTCTGGGCAGGATGTGGTGCGCATTCTTACCAGTCCTTCCTTTTTGGAAATCCTTGCATGCTGTTAGAGAATCTGTTAAGATTGTCAGCGGTTCCCTTCGTTTTCTTCCCTCTAGGACAGCAAGTGCGATGGCGGCTTCCTCCGCTTCCGTGATGGAGCTGCGCGATATCGACACGCTGGAGGTTATTCCTATGCGGTCAATCAACACTGCTACCGCTTTCTTGGCGTTGCCTTTGTAATGAATTTTCTGATGGCAGCTATGTTCCCGTTGTTAGCTGCATGTTTCCTCTCTAGCATAAAAGCAAGGAATAAAAAAAAATTATGAATAACGTGAACTACATACATACTACACTACATAAACAACCAATGAAACTGCATAATCTGTGCGAAAAAAAAATCGAAGTTAAGGGGCGCACTCTTTCCCACACCATGCAAATCCGCTGACTCTGCCACAAAAGCAATTCTGTGAGGAATCGGGTAGGTACTGCACGAGGGAGCATGAAGTCGCAAACAAACCTGCACGGAACTCCTGTGCGCGGATTTTACTGAGCAGTCAGAAAATTCGTGTTGAGGGGAAAAAAAACAATAACTGTCTCACTTCTTGATGGACGCCTGAACCGGGCGGTAAGCGAATGGATAAAGGAGAGACTGAGAGAAGAAAGAGGTGCCGTAGTGGAGGGCTCTGGAATAGATTCAGCCACCTGGGGATCTTTAACGCGCACTGGCATCGCAAGCGGCCGCCGTGGTTGGGTTCGAACCCAGGAACTCCGGATCAGTAGTAGAGCACTGCGCGCACTGAGCCAACGTGGCGGGCTATTATATTTCACACAAATGCGATTCTTAAACATATTGTGTTGCCTTTAAGGACGCCGTATCTTCGTCGCTCCATCCTCACTGGGGGTGAAAGAGTTGGGAGTATTTTGTGTCGCTCTTTTGAAGTCCTTATGGACTGTGCGCGTACGTGAGTAAGCGGTGGGCAGCGCGATGGTGATTTCTTCCGCCGCAGTGGGAGAGTGGGCTCGTACTGTGGCGGGGGTGACGAGTGGATTTTGGCGTGGTTGCACAAGCCACGTATGTGGTTGCATTTCGCCGTGCAGTGTCCACGTATACTGCATGCTCCTCAGCAGGGTGTGTGGCTGGCTTGGGCTTTGAGCTGGCGCGGCGCGTATCATATGGCGGACAGGTGGCATGTTTTTGGGGATTGGTCTGATGAGAAGGTGGCTATGGACCCCTATCGGAATGGAGGCCGTGGGGTGGACGTCGCCAATGGGATTGATGTTGAGACGGTTGTCACCACTTCGCGCACTTTTGCGTGCGCTCCGAGACAACCTTAGAGCGTGTGGGGGTAGCTGTCTCGGTCACAAAGGAGATGCTCTGGACTCAGCGTGGCAAGCTCAGCCGGAGACTAGCTACCAAGTGGCAAGGGGGTTGGTCGTTTGGTGCTCAGCATTCGCCGGTCGCAAGCCAGAGAATGGGTTGGAGCCAAAGGTTCACAAAACAATTAAAACAAAGTTTATACAGCGAAGAGACGATACAAAGAATTTCACTATCACTAGTGGGAGTAGATACGAAGTGATTTACAAATACAATGCACTCGTGCAAAGTAACAATAAAGAGAGATAACAATTCAACAAAATCTTTGCACCTAAAGTGCACAAATACAGAGAGAGACAAACAAACAAAACACGATTTGTTCACCGGGCACTGCGACTGTCCGACGACCGGAGGAGCTCGACGGGGCCGTCCCGCAGGTTGGCGCACGTTGCCTCGCTGGTCCGGGCTGTGCGAGTGGTGTTCTCCCGGGAGTCGAGCGGGCGCGCTTCTCGGAAGCTTGAACGGCTGATCGGGCTAACCGACAGCGGTTGGAGCCCCTCATTTATAGGCGCAGCCCGCGTCTGTTCGTTCTTCGCGCCAAGGCAGGCCTCGCCGCTTCTCGTCTCCTCTGCCATTCTCTCTCTCTTTCTTCTCGTTCCCTTTGTCTCTCTTTCTCAGCGGCTTCTTTAACACGCTTCCTTTCTCTCTCTCTTTCCTTTTCAACCCCCCCCCCCCTCTCTATCTCCACGTCCACCCATTGTCGCAGTCCGGTTATGCCGATCTCAACTAGCTCCTTCCAGCTCATGTTTGGAGAACGAACTCGTCAAGGCAAAGATTCCATTGACTCTGTGAACCTCATTAACCGCTTCAGGGCACCTCACAATATCGCTTTGCTGCTAAACACTAGTTTACGACCTCTTCGCAAACTCCTTCCGACTCTTTCTCCGTTCTCTGAGCTCACAAAGCACCAAAAATCCTGTCGTGCTCTAACACCTCTAACACAGAGAGAGAAAAAGAAACAAAACACAATTTGTTCACCGGGCACTGCGACAGTCCGACGACCTGAGGAGCACGACGGGGGCCGATCCGCAGGCTGGCGCACATTGCCTCGCTGGTCTTTGGCTGGCCGAGTGGTGTGGTGGTGGTGGTGGTTGGTGCTATGGGATATTCTGGGGAGGGGGTACTGGTCCCGACGTATGTTGGCCCTTAGGGCATCACTCTTGGGGACCAGGGGAAGGGGTTAGGGGGATGTAGGGTGGGGAGGGGAGGGGGGGAAGAGGGTGCATCATGTCCGGGGGAAGCCGTGGCCTGGGGTCCGTCAGGAGGATCTTTTGGTCCCGCCATCTCGACGCCGCAGCAGCAATTCCAGCTCGCACCTGGGAGGGGAAAGACCGCGGTGCACTGGGAGTGTGTGCAAGCACCAGCGGGGGGGGGGGGGGGGGGGATAGACCTGGTGCACTGGGATAGTGTGCAAGCACCAGGCCGGGGAAGGAGCCGCGGACCTCTTGTGGCCAACGCCTCGTGCTAGACGGGGCGATGGACTAGAGGAGGAGGCTCAGGCCAGACTCGCCAAGAAAGGAGAGGAGAACCCGGTGCGCCTGGAGCTGGTTGCGGACCGGGAACAGGAGGTCGTCCTCCGTGGTGGTCCGGAGACCAAGTGCCCGGTAGCCCGACTCCAGGCGTTGCCTGGGGAGGTCGTGGGCCGGGCACGCCAACAGAAGGTGACCGAGAGTGCCCGTGTCACCGCAAGAAGGGCAGGCAGGGGAGGAGGCCCGGCCATGGACGTATAGCCTGGAAGGCGTCCACGTACATCCGATTCGGAGACGCAGAAGGAGGGAACGGTCCCGCCGGGGCAGCTGGTCCGAGAGCCGGCGGAAGGGCTTTCGGGCCGCTATTCTCCGGTCCGGGTGAAGGGTCCGCACCACCTGCAACAGGAGAGAGCGGGCAAAATCGTGTTGGGTCACTGCCAAGGATACCGGGGACCCATCGGCGTGAGCTGACTTGGCCGAAGCATCAGCCAGGTCGTTGCCCTCAATGCCGGAGTGGCCCGGCACCCAATGCAGCGTGATCCGGCGGCCCGCATTCTCCAGGGCGTGCAGACGGGCCCTGAGCTGAGAGGTGGTGGCCACGACATCGTGAGACCTGGTCAGCAGCTGCAGGGCTGGCCGGGAGTCGCAGAGGACTGCCACAGGACCAGGTGGGAGGGCCGCCATGTGGTCAGCCGCCAGGTGGAGTCCTGCCAGCTCGGCCGCTGTCGAACTGCCTGGGAAGGAGAGCCTGCAAGTCTTGGTGACTCCCAACTGCGGGGCCACGAGAGCCGCAGCTGCCCGACCTGAGGCCGGCAGTACCGACCCATCGGTGAAGAGGAGAGTGGAGTCTCCGCACTCCTCCAGAAAGGCAGCAGCAGCCTGCTTGATGGCTGCAGCCGGTGTGCGGCGCTTGGACGTTCCTCTAAAGTCCAGGAAGACCTGCAGAGGAGGACGCGTGGGGAGCGGGGGGAGGGCCAGATGGCTGCTGGGTTGGCCCAGGGACTCCAGGTAGGCGCCAGCGAGCATGCCCATCCTGGAGTGGGGGCGCCCCAAGAGACGTGCACAGAGGGCTTCACCGTCAGGTACATGGTGGAGCCGGTCCGTGTGTGTGAGGCCTCTCTGCAATAACAGAAGGTTTAGTGGGAGCACCCCCGCTTTGGCAAGGGTGGCCGGGGTCTGGGAGTTCCGTGGGACTCCCAGGAGACGGCGGATCCACTTCCGCCGAGCAATCTCGAGGCGGTTGAGCCGGGTGTCCCTGAGGGTCACCAGGGGGAGGGCGTAGAGGACTGCCGACGTCCTAGCAGCCTCGAACAGCCGGATGGCCCAGGAGGCAGAGCAGCCGTTCCCACGTGCCAGGAGGCGCTCGGCCGTTCGGCCGACGCGGTCCAGGTGGAGCAGGAGGGGATTGTCTGCTGAGATCCAAGTGAGGCGATGGTCAATGGTTAGCCCAAGGTACCTCACTTGTTGTCTCCAGGGCAGGTTGGTGCCGTCGATCTGCAAGGTGCGGATCCCGGCCGTGGCCCGTGCACCTCGTGGGTGGACGAGAAGGGCCTCCGACTTTGTGGCGGAGAGCACCAGGCCCTTGGAAGTCAGGAAGGACTTCACCGCGTCGAGGGCCCGCTGGAGAGCCCGCCTTGCAGAGACGATGTGCTTGCGGGGGGCGCGGACCCAGAGAGCGATGTCATCTGCGTAAAGAGAGCAGAAGACACGGAGGCGATCCTGCTGGATGGCGTTCGGGAGGCCGGCCATGACCAGGTTGAAGAGGAATGGGCTGAGGACTGAGCCCTGCGGAACCCCGGCGGTGATGGGGCGAGGAGAGCTCAGGGTGCCCCCGACCCGAACCTGCATGGACCGGTTGGAAAGAAAGGCGGTTACGAAACGGCGCAACCGCCCGGTCACTCCAAGATCGTCTAGAGCCTGCTCGATCATGGAGTGGGGCAGGCTGTCAAAGGCTGCCTGGACGTCCAGTAGGACCAGGAAGGCAACCTCTCCCTGCTGCTTGGCCTCCTCCAGGCAGGAGACCACATCGGCAATGGAGTCTGCTGTGCAGCGGTGCCTGCGGAAGCCCGTCTGGCACTCGGAGAGGAAGTCGCTGGCCCTGGCTATCCAGGAGAGGCGTTGCAGGGCCACAAACTCCATTGACTTGCAGGCTGCTGAAGTCAGCGACACAGGTCGGTAGGAGGAAAGAGCCTTGAGGGGTTTCCTGGCCTTCCGGATCGGGACCACGATTGCCGTGGACCAGCTCTCCGGGAGGATGCCGCTGTCCCAGATGATGTTGAAGGCATCCAGGAGGCGGGCCTGCTCTGGGGCACCCAGGTTCCGCAGCATCTGCAAAGTGAGCCCATCTGCCCCAGGAGCGCTCCGCTGCTTGGAGCGGTGGAGGGCCCGGTGGAGCTCATGAGGGGTGATGGGGGCTTCACACAGGGCTGCAACGGAACTGGTTACGCCTGCCGGAAGAGGGGGTCGTCCGGGAGGAGGCTGGGCCAAGGGGACCAGAGGAGGGACAGAGACCGTGAGGCTGGCTGAAAAGTGGTCGGCCAGCTGCTCAGCCATGGCCAGGTAGGAGACCCCCCTGGCGATGGCTGCACCCAGGACAGGGTGTCGGCTGGTGGCCACCTGCAAGAGGGACCGGAACAGTCGCCAGGCCCTGGAGGACTGCCGCGCAGACTGGAGTGAGCGGCAGATGCCGGCCCAGCTCTCTCTTGTCCGTCGGTTGGCCTGGCGGCGGCAGGTGGCGTCGATCCTGCGGTAGGCCTTCCAGCCCTCGGGGGCCCACGTCCTCTCCGCCCTGCGTTCCGCACGGCGCCTGGCAGCACGGAGACCCAGGAGGCGGAGGTCGGGAACAGGGGAGTGGTGTTCTCCCGGGAGTCGAGCGGGCGCGCTTCTCGGAAGCTTAAAGGGAAGCTGAAACGGTTTTTCAAGTCGCATGAAACGCTGTGGTTGGGAAGGAAGGACCTTGAAAATCATGTTTGTAAATTTTTTCCCGATTCTATCCGCAAACAGAGTTGCAATCGCTTCTCCCTCCGCCGGCACGCCCTCGTCGCTTCCGGAAATGCCGGGTGGGGGGAAGACAGAGGGGGAGATCTGGCGGAAGTGACGTCATTCACGGAGAGAGGGCCGGCCGTCCAGCTGCGCTTGCTTCGCTGCGGCCCGCGCTTTACCGAACCACAGATCAAGGTAATCTGCCAGTGCCGTCGACTTTCTCTCGTTCGGGCGTTCCGTGTAATGCTTGAACCCTGTATATAAACAAGTTTTGGCATGGTATTTCTTTCGAACAGCGCTCAGCCTACAGCGTGGTAGAATCCGTCGGTTGTTCTCCCCCAGCCTCTTCAACGTTAATCAGACAATCTGGTGGTACGCAGCATGCCGAAACTGCCTGCACAAAATATGTTCACCAGTATTTCTCTTTTCGCTATATTACTTCCTTACCTGTTTGTAAACTGCCTTTTCCAGCTGGTTCACATCCATGCTGACCTAAGGCCACTTCCAGCACTGTCTTTGAGGCACACAGTCTTGAACTCTCTTGAGATCGTTACGCACTGTGTGCCTTTTGGCTTTTTCCTGGTTGCTTGCACCTCATGGCAGCACAAGCAATTATCTTAATCCTTCATCAGCCGCAGCACATACAGCTGCACCTAACTGAACAAAAAACCGATTATATAAGCCTAGTATACTTGAGCAAAGCAAACATTTGCATTCATGAGCGCTTGGGCATGGCTGACGATCGACAATGACGCCAGAATTCATGCAAATTTGTCCTCGAGTCAGAACGGCAAAGTTTTCGAGCCACGGTACGCATATATCTGCCACAAGAAATTCTGCCGGTTATCTCGATACGCAACAGCAGCAACTATATCTCGCAGCGCACTAGTTTTGAGGAGTAGCATTGCGAGCTCCGAAACGCAGCCATATTTATTGTTCAAAAGCGTGTTCAGCATGCAAAAAACAACGCACGGGGGTAAGTGCAGAAGTTTCGTGGTTGAACAGTAGCCCGAACATGCGACAAAGGAAAGCGCACACGGGAGCTTCCTCCCGGTCGCCTCGTCTCTTCGCGCTGCAGTACAGCAGTGCACCCACTCCAACTCATCCCGTTTGGCATTCTTTTGTAGTTCTAAATGGCCTTCGGGAGTAATTGGCAAGTAACTATAATTAAATGAACAAACAAATGCTTTACTTCGCGCGACTTGCGTAAGCTTGCCGGTGATCTGAATTAGATCATGTTTACAGGTATACAAGAAGTTTGTGGCCAGGCTTTTATGCAGCAGCGGTACACAAAAACGTTTCGATGCAATTTCCTTTTTTTATTGCCACTTGCACCTACACAAAGGATATGCACGCGCATGCATCTATGCAAAACATGCGTATCATAATAATAATAATAATAATAATAATAATAATAATAATAATAATAATAATAATAATAATAATAATAATAATAATAATAATAATTGGTTTTGAGGGAAAGGAAATGGCGCAGTATCTGTCTCATATATCGTTGGACACCTGAACCGCGCCGTAAGGGAAGGGATAAGGTAGGGAGTGAAAGGAGAAAGGGAGAGGCGCCGTAGTGGAGGGCTCCGGAATAATTTCGACCACCTGGGGATCTTTAACGTGCACTGACATCGCACAGCACACGGGCGCCTTAGCGTTTTTCCTCCATAAAAACGCAGCCGCCGCGGTCGGGTTCGAACCCGGGAACTCCGGATCAGTCGAGATTTGGTTTTCGTGTTACCCTGGTAGGACATGAAAGGCCCATACTGGGTTAACGAAATTTCCGGCTTGCAGGCGCCGCCATGAGGTCGCTTCTCTATTATACTTAGCTTCTTATCAGGCGGTGACACCAGTTTTCCGTTTAGTCTGTAGTTCTCAACGATTTCGGAATAGGTTTGCTCGCGCTCGTCCAAGTTCCGACAGTCCGGCGGTTCCACAATTACCCGGAAGCAGAGAATATGGGAATGCGCCGACTGCCTCTTAGTCGACGAAGATATTGATAGCAGAGAAAGCTGGGAAGCACTGCTGCGCAGCGAAGAACCTGCTCGGTTTGTTCTTCGCGCCAAGGCAGGCAGCTTCAACTGCACAAACTCCTTCTCGCGCCGGGCGCGCGACCCAATGGGTCGAGCGCGGAAATCACCGTCCAGAAAAATCTAGGTCATTCTTGGCACGCTGAGTCATCGGCGCAGGAGCGAAGGGGAGAGGGTATCAGTTTAGCGCGGACAAGGTTGCCCCCTTTCCGTCGACAACGAGCAGAAACTACTCCGACATTCTAGAAAAATCGACGCCGCGCGCGGCCATGCCTCCCTCGGCGCCGCGCCGGCGAGCTGAGTGGAAAGTTACGCAACCCCCGGGGTTCCTTCCCTTGCTGTTTTTTTTTATTTTACCGCGCGCGGGCGCGATTGCTTACGCGCAGCGCCGAGTTTTTCGAAGATGCGCCGAATATTGTGACAACGGTCAAGTATGAGCCGGTCGTTTTTGGTGCGAGAGAGGCGGTGGATATGGGTGGTCTTGTGTGCTCCTATGAGTTCTGTGAGCGTACGTGTTGTAGATGCCGATTGGAGGAGATCTTGTGTGCTGGGGTACCGGGGCAGCCCCACTGCCACTCTGTACGCTGAACGTATAGTGCTGTTTACAACTTCCTCGTCCTTCCGGCGAAGACGATAGTAGTTGTAGGATAGGATAGGAAAATTTTTATTGTCAAACAGAAAGAGTGTAGCCAGAGGGCTACCTGCCTAGACGATGGCCGAAAGGTCTTGACTCTCGGTGGCGGCTTCGGTGGCGGCTTCGACAGCATACGAGATAAGGCTAACTACGAAGGCCTGTACCAGCCACTGGAGATTCTGCTCTTTTCTGTCATGTCTCCTGTAGGAAATCCGCTACGAGATAAGGCTAACTACGAAGGCCTGTACCAGCCGCAGGAGATTCTGCTCTTTCCTGCCATGTCTCCTGTAGGAAATCCGCTGTATGAGTCGCATAGTTTGTTGTGCATAGTTCTCCATCTTAGTTATGGCATCACCATTATACCCGTTGCTTTGTATAATCATGCATAGAATTCTGATGTTTTCAACCTAAGGGATCTCCACCCTTAGGTGTAGGAGTAGACTATCCTGCTAACAAGGAACGCTTGCGTGAGCCGACAGAGGTCGTCCCACTTTATACCTCTGCGGCGGGTGCCGATGCGGTGGATGAGGCCGTTGATGTGATTGGTTGTGGTGCGGAGGTGCTGAATGGCCTCAGAGTTTTGCGTGTTGTTCTGAATGCATGCCCAGGACGCAGATGGTCTGGACCGGACGTATGGGATGTTTGTCGACTTTGAGCACAATAGGCTCTTGCAGGTTGGAGACAGGCAGGCGAACTCCTCTGTACCTAATGACTAGCAATTCGGACTTCGTGGGGCAGTATGTGAGCCCGTTCGCCTGCACAAAGGCGCTGACTTTGTCAGTTGCTCTTCGGAGGCAGCTTTGGATTTCCCCGTCTGAGCCAGAGTTGGTCCAGAGGGTCATGTCATCGGCATATATTGAGTGTTTACTGTGGGTATGTCTTCTAGGAGTGGAGGGAGGCCTCTCGTATTGTTGAAGAGGAACGGAGATAGGACTGCTCCTTGTGGTGTTCCTCAGGTGTCTAGGGTTATCTTCTCGCTGTGGAGGTCTCCACTGTGAAGTTCTGCTGTACGGTTATGAAGAAAGTCGGTGATGTAGTTGTAGGTACGGGTGCCTACATTCATTTGTGAGAGGTTTGCCAGGATGGAAGCATATGACGCGTTGTCGAAATCCTTGCTGACGTCTAGTCCTAGGATGGTTCGTGTAGCTCGGATCGAAGATATCGTGCTGGATTTGCCACATAATGTCTTGCGTCGAGAGGCCGGTCCTGAAGCAGATCATAGTGGGGGTGGGGAAGGTCCTCTTGGTCTACGTGAGTGTGGAGTGCATTGAGTATAACGTGTCACATGACCTTTCCCATGCAGGACGTGAGCGAGATGGGCCGGAGGTTGCCCAGCTCCAGTCGTTTCCCTGGCTTAGGTATGAAGATCACTTTGGCATGCTTCCAGGTGTCTAGGAGGCGACCCTCATGCCAGTGTTGGTTGAAGAAATCCGTGAGTGCCTCGACGGACTGATCGTCGAGGTTACGGAGTCTCTTGTTGGTTATGCGGTCGTCGTCGGCAGCCGCGGTGCCATGGTTTTGATGTGGCTGAGGACGGCGCAGACTTCCGCTACCGTGATGTCGACGTCCATGTTGAGGTTCTGAGTGCCCGTGTATCCTCAAGGGATGGGGCAGTGGAGGTATTGATGTATTTGACTTTCAGGGTGGCGAGGAGTTCCTCATTTGCGCCTCGAAAGGCATGAGTGACGCGGGTGAGGTTCTTGTGAGATGTAGATTTTTAGTGTTAGTTGGGTCCAGTAGATGTCTGAGCAGGAAGCACAAGTGCAGCATCCTAGCTGCAGCCATGACCGTTAAGACGGTCGCAGGTTTGATGCAATTGCTCCTGGCTCAGTCTGACGAAGTAAGCTTCGATCTCCCGCTCGAGGCAAAGGAGATGGAGCTTGAGGGGTCGACTGTGTCTTTGGCGGTGCCAGTGAGCATAAAGGCTACACTGTGCTTCCCACATGTAGAAGAGTTTTGCGTCAGGGGTGGGGCCATCCTCCGCCTGTGTGGCCGTGAATATGGTATTTTCGCGCCCTGTAGAAAAGAGGCTGGTCAGATCTTCAATAGGGAAGGGTGTGCGTTCAGTATGTAGTATCTGAACGCGTCCCATTTGGTGTGCTTGACTATGCGGCGAGGGGCCTTGCTGTGTGTGGCTGTGAAAGTCGTGCTGCGAACATAGTGATCGCTGCCTATGTTCATGGCGAGGTTTTCCCAGCGCGTGTCTGGGATGTTTCGAGCGGAAGTGAGGTCTGGACAGCTGTCCCGTGTGACGCTGTTTCCGACATGCGGGTGGGTCTGTTGGGGTCGAGGAGTAGTTTAAGTCTCAATGTATGGGTGGTCTCCCACACTTTGGCTCTCTTATGGCCGCATGTTTCGTGGGGATAACGCCACTCCCCGCTCTAAACGCAAGTACATCTATATGAGAGTAAAAAGGGAGTTAACTGTCCTCTAGGGCACACCCTTTTATAAAGAAGAGTGCGCTAGAGGACAGTTTTACTCCTTTCTGTTTAGAGTGAAGTATGAGAAGCATTCCTGTGCGTGCGGCCGTGCAGGCCTTACGAATAAGGTTGGCTATACTCGTCTGCTCTTGCTGGCGGAGGAGGGTAGGGGAGAGGGGTTCTGTATGTATTTAGGATTTGAATAGAGGCGTGCGATCGGGTTTTCGGGGTTGACCTGTACGAAGGTGGGCGGGGCTTCGGGGCAGCTGATGTCCAGTTTATTGGCTGTTATATTTCGATGGACCCGTATGACGGCACCTCTTTCTTCTTTCACTCCCTCCTTTATCCCTTCCTTCCCTTGCGGCGCAGTTCAGGTGTCCAACGATATAGAGACAGATACTGCGCAATTTCCTTTCCCTCAAAACCAATTATTATTACTTAAAAGGAAATTGCGCTGTAGCTGTCACACCTCGGTGGACACCTGAACCGTGCCGTAAGGGAAGGAATAAAGGGGGGACTGAGAGAAGATAGGAAGAAAGAAGTGGTGGTGGTGGTGCCGTAGGGGAAGGCTCCGGAAAAATTCCGACCACCTGGGGATCTTTAAACCCGCCCCGGTGGCTCAGTGGTTTGGGCGCTCGACTACTGATCCGGAGTTCCCGGGTTCGAACCCGACCGCGGCGGGTTTATTATTATTATTTTTAACGTGCATCGACATCGCACAGCACTCGGGCGGCTTTGCGTTTCGCCGTTCAAATGGTTTGGGCGTGCAGGCAAAATCCTTCTCTCCCCCCATCCCCCTTCCCCTATCCGAGAGGACTGGGAGGCGGCTTTGCTCTTCTGCCAGGAACTATCGGCCCAACAGGCCCTGATTCGGCGGACCTGCGCAGCGGTCAGGACCAACGGAGTCCCGAAATGAGGGACTACACCTTGTATTGTAAGGGGCGAGACCCACTAGGGTCTCGCAGTCGGGTTCGAACCCGGGTACACCGGATTAGTAGCCGAGCGCGCTAACCACTGAGTCACCGCGGCGTGTGTCTGGTGGTGGTGGTGGTGGTAGTGGTTTCTTTCATTAAAATGATAGTAAAAAGGAAGGAAAAGATTTTTGCTAGCCCCGGCATCTGCCATCGATACTGAAGCACCTGAGCTGGGGCAGCGGAAATAAATGATAGCAGGCAGAATGGAGAAATGAAATGAAAGGTGAGGAGACAGGAAGAGAGGATAGGGGGAGAAGTAATATATACAAACTATTTACACAATAAGAAACGTGTCCAGGTTGTGCGCGTGATTAGTTAATGTTGGAGGAATTACAACACACGCGCACAGCACTGTTTTTTTCAGCGCGAAATTGAAATTTGTTTTTTTAGGAAAGGAAATGGCGCAGTAATTGTCTCACATCTCGGTGGACACCCGAACCGCGCCGTTAGGAAATGGAGGATGGTGGGAGTGAAAAAAGAAAGAGGTGCCGTAGTGGAGGGCCCCGGAATTTATTTCGACTATACCTGATGATCTTTAACGTGCGCTGGCATCGCACAGCACACGGACGCCTTTTGCGTTTCGCCTCAACCGAAACGCGGCCGCCGCGGTCGGATTCGAACCCGAGTATTCCGTCTCAGTAGCCGGGTGCTCTATTGGATTGGAAAACATTTAATTCGGCAGAATGCAGACGATCCGTGCTAGGTGGCTATCAGTCCACGGCTGACAGCGACCTGGGTAGCCCATTCAATGACCCGGGTTTGAACTCCCAACCACTGCGCGGCGGGTGATTTCAAAATGCCGCCTGCATGGGCGCGCGGGGCTGCACTTTACGACGAGGTGACAACAATCGTTGGTTTGTAGCTGGGGGATTGGGAGGGCTTGCAGATTTCGGAAGAATGGTGGGCTGTAGGGGGCTCGTGATGGTGTCGAGCCTTGTCGTAAGGGCTTGAATGTTGGCTGCCATTGTAGCGCAGCTCTCTACGAGGCGGCTGATCGTGCGAGTGAGCCGGAGTAGGGTTTCCTAAAATTAGGATATCCGCGCATCGGAGGCCTCAAATTTGGCGTCGATGTCTGCTACAGAATAGGGGGAAGGGTTTTGCATTTTGTACGCTTAGGTTGGTGGGTATCCATGCTTGGATAACTAACTAGGTCGCAGGTAGGAGCGCAAGCCACCCGGCGTGGTTGCAGCTTAGGGTTTGTTTGCGAAAATTCTAAGCTGCGAATTTTAGCGTTCGCTTGAGCCAGTTGGACCTGGGGTACTTTTACCATGTCTGCCAGCTCCCTTACCTGCGGATCGGGCGAAAAGGGGGTGAGTTGCAGGGTATTTTTTTCAGCCGACGTGCTTGAGTGTCTCATTTGCCTGTTCAGCTTGAGGGCTGGCCCGGGGGCTGAGTGAGGCGGAACGGCGGGGGGGGGGGGGGGCTGTCACTGGGGCTCTCGCTTCTGAGTGGGAGGAAAGATTCATCCCGGGGTGGCTGGCGGCGACGGTACGGTCGCGGGACTGAGACTGGTGTACGTCCGGGGTTTGTCTCGTCCGAGTCGTCAGTGTCGGTGGTTGGTGAAGAGGACTTGGGGGGGGGGTGTCAGGTATAAAGCGGCATTTACAGCTTCTGCACCGAGATATGAGAGTTACGGCGCCATTTCCTTTGCTCAAAAGACGCAGCTGCGGAGTTCAGTGCCGCGTTGATGAGGTGCGAAGAGTCCACGTTGGATGTTCGCGAAAAGCGTGCGCCATGGGATATTCGTAGAATCTCCGTGCTGGCGGAAGTTGAGGAGGAGGAGGAGGAAGAAACTTTATTGACTGAAGTGTTTAGGGTGCGTAGGCCACTGGGCCCCCGCACGGCCCCGCTGCACTCACTCGTTCATGAGTCCGTGATGGTCCATGACGCGATCTTCTGCGTGTCCGGTTCCGCGGGGCGCAACACGGTCTCCCATTCCTCCCAACCAGTCGCCGCGGTGGCTCATTTTTTATGGCGCTCGGCTGCTGACTCGAAAGACGCGGGTTCGATCCCGGCCACGGCGCTCGAATTTCGATGGAGACGAAATTCTAGAGGCCCGTGTGCTGTGCGATGTCAGTGTGCACGTTAAAGAACCCCAGGTGGTCGAAATTTCCGGAACCTTTCACTACGGCATCCCTCATGGCCTGAGTCGCTTTGGGACGTTAAACCCACATAAAACCAAACCATTCCTCCCAACCGGTCAGGTGCTAGAGGCCCCAAGACGCAGGATCCTCCTCCGGGCATTGGAAAAGGATGGGGATATACTACATCCAATGGGAATGTCGAAAGCGTGTTGATATCCGAGCTGAATGTGCAAGACCGCACCGTTTTGGTGGTGCTGTCTCACAGCGAAGCCCAGTGGCCAAACGAGTTCGAAACAGAGAGATTAATCCAAGTACCTTAACATGCTCGAAAATAGAGGCGAAGCCAAGTAGCTAAATATGTGCGAAATAGAAAAGCAAAGCCTATAGTAGCTATGTATGGTTCAGGTTGGCTTGTCACGTGCATGAAATATCTGTAAATATGCTTGTGCCAGCGCTGCCCTCATTGCATGCGTGCGCCAGGCCGACTTTACCTGCCAGAAACGCAGCTAATTCCAACCAACCTTCGCTGAATAATGCGCAGAGCCGGTAAGCTTAGCTCTACTAATTTATTAATAAGAAAGCATTAGTAGTCCCATTACTAAAAATGCCGGTGGCGTGTGTTTGTGTACTCTCACATGGCGCTGGACGAGAAAAATAAGGCATCATGAAGCGGCCGTATGACGCACAGAGAAAGCCATGCATGGCACCGCCACTTCAGACAATGATACTCATGTCGTTCGTCTATAAATATATGCATATAATCGCCACTGGCCGACCACCATACGGCGGCAGTTTTCCCGACTTTCGTACCAAAATAGTGACGCAATCTTTTGTCGTTCAGAGTTCCGGATGGTGGCATACGATTTGTCATTGCATATATAGAACTTATATGTGCTAGTCAACCGACCAGCACGGATCTCACCCCGGTCCACCAACGACGCGGCCGCCGCCTCCTTGGAGCGTCCCCTGAATTCGGACCCCTTCCGGTTGCGAATAGCGCGACACAACCTCGGTCTTCGGAGGAACCAGCTGCCATGGCAACTGAAGGGCTCCCGGCGCAAATCCTCTGTCATCAGCCGCGAACACCCCCGTCGTTTCATGGCGACGTGCTCGGGACGCCGAGGATTGACTCGAGATTTTCGAGCGTGTTGCCCGTTACAACGGCTGGAGCGATGACAGTAAGCTCCACAATGTATTTCGCTCTTGAAGAGTCCTCTCTGATATGGTTCGAAAACCACGAAGCCTCGTTTATATCCTGGGAGGCCTTCTGCGGCAACCTGACGGCCACCTTCCCGAATGCAGACCGTCGAGAGCGAGCAGAATCTGCGTTGCACTCACGCAACTAGAGCCACAATGATAGTGCACCCATGTACTACGAGGACATGACCCACCTTTTTAAACGCGCGGGTCCCAATATGACTGATGACAAGAAGCTTCTCCACCTCATGCGGGGTGTCAAGCAAGAGCTTTTCGCGGGACTCGTGCGCAGCCCACCGCACACTGTGGCAGAGCTTCTCACCGAGGCGGCCACTATGGAGAAGGCGCTGGAACAGCGAGCCCGCCAATACAATCGCGACGTCAACACCTTTGGGCCTGATTCCATCTCTATGTCTGTCGTTAGCGACGCGACCTTTCTGCGCCAGCTGATCCGGTCTGTCTTCAGAGAGGAACTGCAGGCCTTCCGGATGCCGCCCGATACGCCATCTTTCCTGCCACTGAGTGAATTCGTCCGCGGATGAGGTACGCCTGGCAGCACAGCAGCACCAAATTTCTGAGGTTCCTCGCCGGGTTGATGCAAGGCCCACGTATGCGTCCGTCCTACGTCAGTCCTCCGGGTACGACGTCACTGCCGCGACTCCAGCAGTGTGCCCGCCGAGGTCCCCTCGTGACCACGCTCCGCCAGCCTACCAGCGACCGCTAAAGGGTGAAGTGTGGCGTGCTCCGGATCGTCGGCCCCTCTGCTATTACTGTGGCGAGGCGGGTGACCTGTATAGGGCGTGCCCATACCGCCGCGTGGGCCTGCGTGGTTTCGCGACGGACGACCCGTGCCCACAGAACGGAGAACGACTACATGAGATAGTATCTCACCTGTCGTCGCGCCAGAATCACATCACGTCAGGCCACTGGGAGGCTCGATCCCTGTCGCCGATGCGCTACTGTTCTCCAAGCCCTCGTCAAGCCGCAGGCTACTCCGGACGCCGTTCTCCCAGTCCACGCTGGGGGAAAACCGATTCCAGCGGCCTCTAAAGGCGAGGCCGCTGATGCCGGGACTTGTGAAGATCCTCTTACGCCACTACCACGTGACAGTGTTTCTCTGGGAGTAGCGATAGCATCCGTCGCGCTACCTCCTGTTTGTGCGTTACAATTGATGGAGTCGACGTGACCCCTTTGCTCGATACTGGTGCCGATTATACCATCATGTACCTTGCCCTCGCCCTAGAACTGAAAACCATTTTGACGCGGTGGTCCGAGCCTAGCATTCGCATTGCTGGGGTCACTCACTGTCCCTTCCGGCACGTGCACAGCTCGTGTCGTTATCCGTGGTTTTGTGTATGTCGGTGAATTTGTAGTTCTCCGTGAGTGTTCGAGGGATTTGATCCTCGGTCTCGACTTTCTGCAGACGAACAGCGCTGTCTTTGACCTGCACGAAGCACGGGTCACGTTCTCGACGAAACGGGCCGTGGCGCGCACCGACACAGATGATTCACGCTGCAATGCTCTGCGACTTGCTCACGACGACGTAATGGCGCCGCCCCGGTACAGTGGGCTAGTTCTCGTGAGGAATGATTTATACCACGACTACGAGGGCATCGCTTCCTGCTGGTGGAGATTTTCGTGAGGTGGGGGATATCTAATCCTGACCCCCTTATAGTAATTCAGAATTTCTGAGTATCCTAAGGGCACTGGTTCCGCGTCAGGCTGCTCGAGGCTGGTTTGGTTGGAGGCTCGGTTTGTTAGCTCTCGAGCTCTCCTATCCGCCTCAGCATTCCCCGTGATGCCTGTGTGTCCCGGTACCCACATTATTATGTGTTGCAATTGTTTTTCCTTCGGCGGTAATTTGGCTGTCTTTAGGATGTGAAGCGCTGCCCCCCCCCCCCCCCCTATTTTGCCATTCATGTAGCTTCTGCATGCTGTTTGCGAGTCTGTTAGAATTATTAGGGACCTTTGAGCACGGTAGCCCTCTGCTGCCGCTAGGGCTATGGAATTCTCTTCGGCCTCCTCAATCATGCCATCCGTGATAGTTGCGCTGGCTATTTCTTTGAGCTCATGATTAATTGCCGTTGCAACCGCTCTATTTCTGTAGTGTTGTCTAGTTCTTCCGTATGCAGCCGCATCCGTGTTTGTAATGTTTTCTTTGTTGGCTAGGTTCTGTTGCGCATACTGTGCCCTAGCCACCCGTCGCTCTTTGTGGAGGCTCGGATCATATTTTCGGGGATTGGTGCTACCTTAATTGTTTGCCGCAGTTCATCGGGTATTCGTTTTGATCTTTTTATCTCTGACAGTGCACCCTCGTAGCCGTACCTTTTGAGCAGCTCTGTCCCTGTTTTGTTCTGTTTTAGCCTCTGGAGCTGAGCTGCGAGTTGGGCCTCCCTTAACTCCTCAAAGGTGTTATGCAGACCTAGAGCCATTAGCTTCTTCGCCGAGGTTGATTGCGGTAGGTGTAGCGCTGTTTTGTATGCTCTCCTAAGTATCGTGTCCGTAAGCTTTATTTCTGCTTTGTTGCAGTTGTAGTACGGTATGCTGTATGTAATTCGGCTAACCACTAGGCTCGTTACGAGCTTAAGCGTGTCGCTCTTCCGCATGCCGTGTGTTTTCCTAGAGACCCTGGTTATCATGTGGGCGACCTGTGTCGCCGAGTTCTGTATTAGTCTGAGCGCCCGCGTGTACCTTTGGACAGTGCACCTGCGTAATCCAGGTGTTGCGCGTAACCCTGCGTAATGCAACACCTGCAATGCAGGTGTTGCGCGATCGTTCGGTGCCGCAGCGTGTACGTTAATGGTTGGTCTCGAGAGGTCGCTCACCCAATAAACGCTGCGGCTTATTTCTGCAGTGCCGCGTGTTTGCCAAAACGTTGTCAGCGCTAACGCATGCAGCCCACATCTCTCTCTCTCACCACCACCACGTACCTCAAAGCGCGATAGAGGCGTCCACTGACCTGCCGCGGCGACTCAGTGAGTAGGGAGCTCGGCTACTGATCCGGAGTACCCGGGTTCGAACCCTACCGCAGCGGCCGCGTTTCCATGGAGGCGAAATGCAAAATGCGCCCATGTATTGTGCAATGTCAGCGCACATTAATGGTCGGAATTTTTCCAGAGTCGTCCACTACGGCACCTCTTTCTTCCTTTATTCTCTTAGTCCCTCCCTTATCCCTTCCCTTACGGCGCGGTTCAGGTGTCCGGCGATGCGTGAGGCAGATACTGCGCCATTTCATTTCCCCAAAATATTGTTTTTCGTCCACTGAGCCAGGGAGCCAGTTATGCGACCTTCATTTCCTCAAAATCATCGAAGTCTAGAACGCTGTCGACGCCAACGCCAATGAACGCCGACGGCCTATAGCTTCAGTGCCGCGTTTCTGCCACAACGTTATCAATGCCAACCCATGCAGCGCACATTTGTCACTACCACTACAGCTTAAAACGCGACTGAGGAGTCCGCTGTCTCAGGAGGCCAGTTATGCGCCTTTCCTTTGCTTTCGAAGCTCCCGCTCTTCATCGGTTTCGGCGCAGCTCCGGAGCCGCTGAAAGTCACTGAAGGTCAAAGCAACGAAGACGACGAAACTTGCGGAACATGGTGTCGTAAAGCTTTCGCTTTAAAGAATGGCTGGGATTCAACATGCCTTGAACCTAGATATAAAAGCGAAAGCTCTGCTAAGCATGGTCTCCACTGTCTCAAATCAAATGCCAAGGCCAAGGTCAAAGTCAGGTACCCAATGGTCGTAGTCATATGATCACGTGGTCATACTACCATAGCTTGGGCCATACCATCTCGCAGATAAGTTCGGCCTGACCTTGTGAGGCATTGAAGGACATGTCTCATACAGACCGATTGATGGATTGATTGAAACAACTTTTATTTTCATAAGGAAGGCACCTGCCTCCCCGCCCCCGGCACGCAAGCCTGGGAAAACGAGGAGTAAAGGGTGGCAGGCAGCCCTTGGCTTGTAGCGGCCTCTTCCGCGAGATTGATGGTGCGTCGCTGGACGGTTAGAGTCACTGGATAATTTTAGAGTACCGCGAAGGTCCCACCTTGTGCTGGCAACAATGATCGGCGCGCCCATGAAGCTTCCACACTGCCTGAAGCGTGCGTCCGCCGTGGCTACATGCGAGCCGAAAGTAGACGAAAATTTGAATGCAGCAAGGACATCTGCATAAGCTACTGCCTTAAGGAGTTGGAAGTTCTACTCGGAGAACCGAAGTTGCTAATTTTGTTCGAGGTAAGCTTGTATGGCACGTTGAGCGGCAGTTTTCGTGAGGACATTTACATCCCTGCCTTTAAGCTCTATCGATGAACCCTGACTCCCTCTATTTGTACGTTATTTTGATGGTGCTTAAGCTTCGCGGGCGTTCTTTTCTTCCTCAATTACTATAGCAACATGCATACCGAGCGATTCCCGATGGCAGCGATGGCTGCTGACCAACTCGCCACACTTGCCTGCGCACACTTACGCACGGAAACAATCTCGCGTGCGCATTCTTATCACCTTACACGAGCATATCTGCTTTCCGGTGTACCATGATGTTCAATGGGGGTACAGGATGGCCATCTTTTTATTTTTGCTTCGTGGCCTTTTTCGCTTTGGAGGGAATCAGTTCCGTGTTACATGAGCATCGATACAAAACGGCTTTGCTGTACCGAGGATAATAAAGCATCCGCTGTTCTTTCGTCCAGCATTTTAATTGGCTTGATTCTTATCAATATTTTTATGGTTAATGCAAGTCTGAAAAGCCGTGAAAAAGATTGATACTTCGTGCGGGAGAGGCGACACAAGCATGCTCCAGTGTCTCGCCCAATAGTGTCCCACAATGCGAGATTGCTTGGTAGAAAACGAAAGCTGACAGGTACATTCTGAAGGTCCCGCATGGCAGATCCAGTAACAGACACTCATAATTAGGCTGGTTGCGAAATACATACTCAAGATTTATTTCTTGACTTTCCAGCAAAAAATCCTGCAACTTGGGCGCTTAATGAAGAAACACCCAGGAAGAACACAGTATAAGCAGCCAAACCCCGAAAAATAGTTTCATGACGGCACTTTATTCTTGCGTTGTACAGGCGCGGGAGACAATATTTAAATATATTCGTTCCTTAACACACCAGAGCTCCCAGTTACAATTAAGAATCGTGTGAAAAATTTTAGATGGCGACAGCGCGCTCTGTTTGCTTTTGTCCGCACGTGTAGCTGTTCTGCTACAGTCTAATTTCGTGTACTTTACGCTATGCGCGCCTTCTGCCATGAAGAACTCGAACTTAAGCTGTACAAGCGTGTTTCTTGTACGCATGAACTTCTCTAGGCTGATCCTATGAAGCCAGGAAAGGTGACTTTGCTGCACCCGAAAGCGCAGCAGCCTGGCATGTTGCCGCGAAACGCTTTTTTGATTCAAACCCGGCACACAAGCGCGAAACGCAGGAATCCCCACACTGCCACTGCCGCGAGGGGCGTCCAGGCTGCGTCTGTTTGGAAGCTTGTGAGTAGAGGTGCGCGCCGAGGCGTCGGCGCATCGCCGCCGATGTTTTCACTCGGCGCGATCGGCGCGCCCTCTAAATATGAATAAATATATATTTTGCCCGCAAATCTAGATGCGTTTGAGATTTTGTTTTGTGTTGTTTAATTTCCTGCCTGAGGCAGATAATCATACGAATGAGTTGAGCAATGAAGCAACAAACACACAAAAAAAGAAAAGCAACTTTGCTCTTCGCGCGCCTGCGCATTCGTTTCGTTCCCGGACAAGGCAACGTGGGATCCCGCAACTTCTTCAAAAGTCTGCGTCTGTTGTTGCCAGGAAGAAAGAAAAGGAAAGTGCACAGGCCTGCTCACTGGCTCAAGACGAGCCACAATCGCTACCACGTGCAGATAGTAGGATAGTTGAAAGATGGGATAGAAAGACAGGATAGTAAAGACGCGCTAAAGACAAGGCCGATCCCGGAGGTAGTTCAATACCGGGCCAATCGGTGGTGGAAGTGAAGTAACCTTCAACCTCTCCGCCACATTTCCAAAAATAACTCCAATTGGACCCGTAACAGATATTCTACGGGGTCCGGACATTCGCTCCTTCTTCAAAAGTGCAACATGGCGCGGGTGTACTGAGCCGGAGTACCCGGGTTTGATCCCGACCACGGCGGCTGCGTTTCGATGGAGGCGGAACGCTAAGGCGCCCTGTGTGCTTTGCGATGTCAGTGCACTTTAAAAATTCCCCAGGTAAAACACTCTCCGGGGCATGTTGGTTCATAGCTAACAATAATAAAAGCGCAACAACACGACACAAAGAAGGAGGAAACCGACAGGACAGGCGCTATCCTATCCAGGTGGTCGAAATTACTCCGGAGCCCTCCACTACAGCACCTCTTCCTTCCTTCCTTCTTTCAGTTCCTCCTTTATTACCCTTCCCTTACGGCGCGGTTCGGATGCCTACCGAGATATGCGAGACAGTTACTGCGTCACTTCCTTTCCTTAAAACCATTTTTATTTCAATACAGCCACTTCCACAAGTAAGAGATGTCGAAAATAGATAACACCTGACCAGAGATACTCCGCTGCGGTCGTCGTATGTAGTGGAGGGCGAACATGATCTGTGCGCGCTCTCCGCCGCGGCGGGCGGTCAGTGATAATAATAATAATTGGTTTTTGGGGAAAGGAAATGGCGCAGTATCTGTCTCATATATCTTTGGACACCTGAACCGCGCCGTAAGGGAAGGGATAAAGGAAAAGTGAAAGAAAAGAAGAATAGGTGCCGTAGTGGAGGGCTCCGGAATAATTTCGACCACCTGGGGATCTTTAACGTGCACTGACATCGCACAGCACACGGGCGCCGTAGCGTTTTTCCTCCATAAAAACGCAGCCGCCGCGGTCGGGTTCGAACCCGGGAACTCCAGATCAGTAGTCGAGCGCCCTAACCACTGAGCCACCGCGGCGGGGAGGCGGTCAGTGCAAAAATCTAAAATATTTTTACACCGTGGTTGCAGCAGCTGTTGCCGTGTGCCGCGAGCCAAAAGTAGCACCACGCTGTTGCAGTTTTACGCAGCGATGGATGTTTATCCGGGATCCACCACCTGCGGCAGCACGTGCTATGAACAGGTCACGTGATGCTGAAATGCGCATTTAATCTTAAATTTGAAGAAGAAATTTTCAGGGAACCTTGGGGACCGTTATCGAACAGTCTGTGTCTTGGCCACTCCCCCGTAGTGGGTATGCGCCAGCAACATATGAGGCCTTCCTTCCTTCCTTCCTTCCTTCCTTCCTTCCTTCCTTCCTTCCTTCCTTCCTTCCTTCCTTCCTTCCTTCCTTCCTTCCTTCCTTCCTTCCTTCCTTCCTTCCTTCCTTCCTTCCTTCCTTCCTTCCTTCCTTCCTTCCTTCCTTCCTTCCTTCCTTCCTTCCTTCCTTCCTTCCTTCCTTCCTTCCTTCCTTCCTTCCTTCCTTCCTTCCTTCCTTCCTTCCTTCCTTCCTTCCTTCCTTCCTTCCTTCCTTCCTTCCTTCCTTCCTTCCTTCCTTCCTTCCTTCCTTCCTTCCTTCCTTCCTTCCTTCCTTCGAACAGTCATATTCGTCATAAACTTCGTTGAGGATTCGTGAGGCACTGCCGTGTTATCCGCCAAATAAAGTTTGAGCTGGGTGTACTGTGATGATAGCGGATGGGAGGTAATAAATTATTATTAAAACGAAAGCTTTACTAGGCTGTGTCCGCGGAGATCATGTCCGCAAATTGTGTCGGCAGCAGTTGTGGGCAACTCAGAAGAGGTACCGTCAAACGAGCGGTTGTAATCGAAAGATGATGTGAGGATGCTGCCCGAAAAAACATTTTCGAAATCGGATGAATAGTTAATTAATTAGAGCCGAAAATGTACAGAAAGCGGGCGGGGCCAGAGCAAATATTAAAAAAACCGGAAGTGTGGACGGAGCCAAAGTGTGGCGCCAAGTTTGAAAACTAGAAATGGGCAATCACGTGACCAGTGATAAGTTATCGGTACGTAACCAGGAGATAGGAAAAAAGAATGATAAATTAGAGGCAGTTAGGTCATTAATGAAAAGCAAAGGGTAATGGACGGGTAAATAGACTGGATGGGTATATAGTGACTGGTCAGGAACGAGACGTGGCGGAAAATTTGGAAACGCGAGATGGTTGCCAGGATGAAACGAGGGTATAATCAGAATTAATCGATAACCAATCAATCAGGTGAACGAGAAACCAACCATGGCACGAAATTTGAAAAGCGACCAGTGTCGAGGAGGCGTCAACGCTTTCGCATTCTTCCAATGCGAGTAGCCGCAGTGATCTTTAATTTTTGGTACAGCGGAACCGTGCCAGGGGGAGCTAGTGGGGGCACGCAAAAATGTTTACTGTATCGTAAGTTTCACTATAGTATAGTATATAGTATAGCATAGTATAGTATAGTATATAGTATAGTATATTATAGTAACTTGTGGCTCATACTTCAGAAATTTAAAAGTGAGTTAGCGCTAGCAAGAAAGACAGTACGCAGATGAGACGACGACGACAAGCTCCGCTAACAACTGCTTTTTCTAATAGATGCACACATATACATGCATAGAGGCGGACAAAAGTAAACGGAGCGCGCTATTGCCTTTTAACGTTTTCCATGTGTTAGCAAATTGAAACCGGCAGCTGTGGCATGTGCAAGATGCTTGTGTACGCTAGTGCGTTTTCTCGTGGACAAATATAGTTTATTCATTTCTGATAGGAAAGGCGTTATTGCAATTAGAACGGAAGAGCGTGCTCCGTTTACTTTTGTCCGCACATATGCATATATACATGCATATATACCGTATAGGTACCGTCTTTGCCAAAAGTAACCGAGCAGCTGCGACGCCAGCGGAAGCGGGCTCTCAGCCCAGCGGCGGCTCTGAAGTCCCCGGCGCTGGCCGCTGTTCCCCGACTGCGAGTGTGAACTGGGTGACGTAAGCTCGGGCTCTCGCCTTCCTTCCTTGGATGGTAAGAACGACTCAGCTCCTGCAATTTACGACCTGCCCAAAGTCCACAAGCCTGGCGTACCACTTCGACCTATTGTCGATCTCAACTGATCACACCTTTATCAGCTATTCGGCTATCTTCGCCAGGTGTTGAGTCCTCTAGCCGGCAAGACCTCGACGCATGTCGGAAATTCTTCCACTTTGGTATCCAAGCTCCATGGCATCTCGCTGAGCGAAGACGACGTTTTAGTTTCGTTCGACGTCACGTCGCTTTTCACTAGCGTTCCAGTGGATTTAGCAGTAGCTACATGCAAGAAACCTGGAAGCTGACACTGGTCTCTCTGGTCGCACACCCTTCGACGTCCCCGAACTTTGTGAGCTGAACAGATTTTGCCATGGCAACACTTGTTTTTCTTACGGCGGCAGTTTCTATCAGCAGACATAAGGCACGTCAACGGGAGCGTCAATGTCCGTTACAACAGCTAATTTAATAATGGAAGCTGGAAGAAAAGAACCACCTTCAATACCGCACCGAAAGTCTTCCACCGCTGCTTTTGCATTTTGAAGAAGCAAGACGTCTCACGCTTCCTGGGCAGCATAAACGGCCAGAATACGCATATACAGTTCACCATGGAACTTGAGAAAGACACCTCATTACCAGTCTTGGATGTACTGGTTCGCAGGGATAGGGCGCCCTCACCTTCTCGGTCTACAGGAAGCCTACGCACACAGGTCGCTACCTCAATTTTATATCGTCATCCGGCTGGCCACCAAAAGTCAATGGCATCATCCTTAATAACACGCGCCGTACGCATCTGCTCAGATGACAATTAATTAAAAACGGACGATCCATCGTGAGCTGACTTATAACGACTACCCTAGTCGCTTTGTCTCCAAGGCTGAGAAGCGGATATTAAAGCCGGAAACACAGAGCATCTAGACATTCCAGGCACGTGCAGCCATTCCTTACGTGCAGGGATTCAACAGGCCCCATCGCGCGTATTTTCAAAATACGACATGCGCATTGCCCACATCCCGACCAGCAGGCTTCGTAGCCAGCTCAGTAAACAAAAGCGCTTCACGACGTCATCTACCAGATCCCATGTGCTGATTGCGCCCAGGTTTACATTGCCGATACGGAAAGTTCTCAAGACGCTTTAATGACCACAAACGTGACGTAAGAAATAATAATCACGTGACGAACGTCACTGCTGAGCATGTGCAAGAACATGCTCACGCGATTGACTGGGACCGTGCCACTGCCGTCGCGAAGGAAAGGAATGTGTCATCTCGGCTGCTGCTAGACTCTCTAATCATCCAATCGACATCAGCTACCATGAACCGGATGCAAGGTGCTATGCCACCCATCTACACACGCTTGTTACGTCACGTGTTGCGTATTGAAGTCGCGACGATTTGTTGTCCCGCTCAGCGATCAAGGAAGCCGTACAAAGTTCCGAAACGTCTCGAATTTCTTTACTTTGCCAGCGATCGTGTTCTTTTTCCTGGATGATTAGATGTAAACAGGTGGGCGGCGAGATAGTGGCAAATAGTTTCGTGCCTTTGGACTGCTGTCTTACTGATATAGTTTCGAAGGCTTACATCAGCCAGTTTACACTTGTTTTTATACAGCTGCGAAACCTTTTCTCTCAAATATGTGAGTCAAACGTTACATATACACATCCAAACCATGCTCCGGAGCTTTGACGCCAGCGTCTGCCTGCCGCGGGACATTTATCAATAGTTGTGGACCCTGTGTAAGAACGTGAAAGTTTGTGGCACAACTCTCTCCCACCTTAGTTATTTTTTGGTTTCACTCTAAATTCATTATTCACTCTCAACACAAATGCGCCTATATGAGAATAATATGAAAGTGAGCTGTCATATATGGCACTCCCTTTTATAAAAGGATGTGCGCTAGAGGACAGCTCACTCCCTTTTACTCCTTTCTGCTTAGAGTGTTACAGAGCCGCCACGCCTTGGCCACTGCAGGTATTCGGAGTGGCAGGGAAAGAATCGTCTGTGAAACAGGACCTTTGACCTTTGAAATGTATTTGACCTTTTTAGCTAAGGAAGGGAGGGGGGCAAATATATTTATTTATTTACATTACCCCTCAGGGCCAGTGGCATTACAGAGGGGGAGTGGTAAATATACAAAAACAGTGAGAAACTACAGTTGGTTACAAGATTATTTAAACAGCGTCTGAATATACAATGTTAGCTATTGCTACGCGGAACTGCTCATAATTTACAATGCCAGCAACTTCTGCGGGAAGGTGGTCCTAGTCACGTGAGGTTCGCGGCAGGAATGACTGCGAGAAGCATATTGTGTTGCATGACACAATTCCGACTTTGAGATTATGATTAATACGGCGTGTGGGCTCACATATAGGCAACTTAGTGCTCACTCAGCTTATTTTCCTCAGCTCCAGTGCCTCCTCGTAACTAACACAACCATAACCGAGGCCTTACGAAGTGACCACTTCGCCCTAGAATGTCTCTCGCCGAAAGTTCCGAAAGAAGTCCTAAGCGAGAGACAACGCTTAGATGGGTGCCTCCTGTAGTAAAGATTTACTTCGCTTATCTGCCAGTGTTCTTGCGTGCCGTCAGTATATATTTCAGGATCTAAAAATAGAAAGAAACAGACTAATAACTTAATAATAATAATACATACTAAAATTATCATTATACTAATAATGATAATAATAACAAGAACGATAACGACAATAATATGATAAAAACGGCAAGCTTGAATTTTACACGAGGAAACTGACGCGAATCGCATGACATCAGCGTCTTGGGAACCTAGGCTTTTCTTGACGGTCTTCGGTGTAGTGGGGCTGTGATTTCAACAAAAGCTGACGACGTGCCCCTTGTGTTAGCAGGACGCCTGTGGGTAATCATCCGCCTGTTCTAGCTTGTTCATTTTGCCACGCGTTGTGTGCAGGGCCACCACCGCTGCCGGGATGCTCCCCTGCAGGAGCGCCCCAGGCAGAAGATTAGCCCAAGAACAGTGCGTGAATGACTAAATAGTAAACGAAAAGCTGGCGGAAGCTGCGCTCTTTAGAAAGGGGTGGGTAACTTTTATTGTGACTTCAGAGCGTTTATAGGATTTGCTATCCTGGTTCTCTCTCAACAACAAGAAAAAAAGGTTTTTCGCAAATGTGACAGGTGTTCGCATAGAACCTGTGGCTTTTTCATCCTGCTGTTGCGTCAGTTTCTCTTTAAAAGGAAATAAAATTTAAAAGTCCCGCTCATCTACGGCTCTCAAGGGAACCCTTGTAACAATAAAGCACCCTTTGCATAAAACTTAAAGAGCAAGATGAGTGCTAGTGCCTTTACCTCTTCCACTAAATACGAAGCTTTCTTTGTGGGATGAAAGAGCGTATGAAGGGGATAAAGTCATTGGCAAAATCTAAGCAGGCTCGACGTGTTGATGTTTCAGGAATAACGGAAACATAGCAGTGAGTATTGCGCATATGGGGTGTACGCGTAATGACATTTCGTTTGACTACAAAAATTCACGACAGTGATTTACAACAATTCGAAACAGCATCACGTTGAAACCGCATGGAGATACGATGGAAAGGTAGCCAGACAAGCAGCAGAGTGCCGGTCTTGTTTATCTCTGCTGATTATGGGGTCGTAATATTAACGGTACACAGACATGTACACTCGTACACACGCGGATTTACGGAAGCGAAAAGTGTTTGACACCAAGGAAAGCATACGGCTCCGATTAACTGAATCGCACAGACTTCAACGCTTAAATACTGCTTGTGCCAGTGACCACAGTGGAACCCGCGGAAGGGTGGTTGAGTGCGTCGCCGAGAAATGTAACTTATATGTGTTAAACGATGGCTCTCACACTTACCATAGGTTCCATGATTTGAGCTGTGATTATTTGACTGTTTGCACACAAGAAATTGTATCTGACAGAACGAGGGGGGGGGGGGCTGGCACAGACTTTGGGACACATGGAAGTAATCACTATCCAATACTGGTAAATCACCCTAGCTTATGCTGTGGCGGAGACTGACGCAAATATGAGTTTAAATTAAAAAGCTTATCGCCAAAACTGTAAGTCAAGTTAACATGTATGCTTGTACTGACGCTTTCACGTGGCTGCTAAAAGATAACCTGGCCCTTAGTGCCAAGTAAGGCCTCGTGCCTGACAAATTCACAAATTTGGATGGAGAGTATGAGCAGTTTAGGGCATTTCGAATAGGACCAAAATCGCTTATCATCCAGCCGGGCCTTAATCATATTATGAGGCCCAAAATATACATTCAGCAATGCGTAAACGTCTAGATAAATTAGACAGAAGACGGTGGCGTGAGTTTTAAGGTGCACGGACCCCTCAGGTTTCAGTATCGAGGATATATTTCATTGTCCGCTGCTTA